>NW_027503420.1:0-27689 GCF_021521415.1 Bidens hawaiensis
AAGCTCTTGGGACTTCCACAACTCAGGGGGAGTCAAGTGCAGCTGGTGGTGATGATGTGGTGGTCGTGGAGGTTGAGGAGATGGATGATGAGTTTGTAGGTGATGATGATATATTACCTGTTGAGGAGATAGAGAAGATTGGGGAACAGATTGTGATTGATGATGAGATAGAAGAGGGAGAGATAGTAGAGGAGAATGTGGAGCATGAGATACCGCAAGTCGAGAACGTAGATATGAGTCAAGAGATTGGGAATGATGAGACTGAATGGGAAGAGCAGCCTAGATGGAAAGAAGGCTATGCTCAGTGGTTCGTCAAAACGAAGAAACCAGCGGTCCCTACAATGTTTAAGAAGAGTTACAACATTAGAGGCTATGCTGAAGCGAGAAAAGGGATTATTTGCTGGATTTATGATGAGCAGTTGAGGCTCTTTGTGATTAAGAGATATGATGGTGTTCAGTACTTCAAAAGAATGTTGAGATCGTTGAACACGTTGCCAGAGTGTGAAGTGAAAGACTTAGCCAGATTGGGATTGATAAACAGAAGTGATGATAATATGGCTAGAGTCATCGGGAAGATTGTTTGGAAGGAGAGTATAAAAGAGAAGAAGTTCGAGCTGCTGAAACCACAGAAGGGTAAACTTATCGAAGACAAAGATAGAGGGTTGAGAGCAGATGGTAAGACTTGGATGATTATGAAGTATAAACCGATCCGGTGCTTGAAAGAAGTGCCGATGAAACAAATGCCCAAGGATGTGCTCAGAGAGTTGAAGTAGTGGTATGTAGATTGTGAGACAGCTGAAGCAGTGATGGAAGACGAAGATGAGCAAGAGTTGCTGAGAGTCTATGATCCGATGCATCTAGTAAACTTGTCTCGAGCTGATCTGCAGGTGCTGAATGAGAAGAAAATCTTTTATATTCCTGCTTGGAAAGTCGAAGCGAGGAAATATCAAAGAGTTGTTTCGGTATGTCTACGAGAAGGAGTGAATGCTTAAAGATGAAGATACAAGATTGTTGAAGATTACAAGACACGTGCTTGAAGATAAAGAGATGAAGCTACTGCCAAGGGGGAGTCTGTTGGTACATGATGTCAGTAGTTCAGTGTCAAGTGTCTGTAATCGAGTTTGTTAGATTTGTGTTTTTGTATGTAAGCGAAGTTAGCTCACAAGTTCGCTGATACAGGCGAACTTGTGAAATAAGCGAAGTTAGGGACAACTTCGCCTGAACATGCCAGGCGAAGTTCTCGTGATATATAACTATAGGTTACGGCGTTGTGTTTAGTAATTCAACAAGTTTCAGTTTACGTGTTTACGAGTTCTGTATTTGGTGATTGATATCACGTGTTTAAGGTTGCAATATAACGAGTATTTGTTTATTGTAACGTGTGTTCGATCGTGTTAACTCGTATCGTCTTCTACGCTCGTAACGTCTTACGTAGGGATTCCGCACCTACGTAGAACGAGATATCTCGTGTAGATCCGGCTGGGAACCTACAAGTTTAAAGATAAATAAACTCTTAAGCGGCCATCAAATAAGTGGAGGATTCATTAAACTGTGAAACATTACCAGCCATAATGTGATGTGCTTCCAATCTAATAAAAAGTAACACACCCAATGGTATTTAACATCCAAAAAATAGCCAAATAAAATGCATCTCAAACCAAAATATCACAAGTACCGCCTCGTCCTAGGCTATCGCACGAAAAACTATAGCCAAAATCATTTTTATCTGGTATTAACTTGGGAACCACATGCATCTAACGCATCTTTTACTAAGATCAACGAACTTGTATGTAAACCCAGAGCAATAGCATGATGAATCAACGTAGTTGGAATCATGTACCTCCAAAGCCCTAGATGAATCTCATGCCAATTCGGGTAACACTCATGCCACCTTCGTTAATGGATAATCTTTACCCGTCACTCAAATTGGTAACACCAAAATTAATAACAATTTACCTTTAAAAATGTGCTAGTTGTCACAAATTTTTCACCAAAAATCTATAATAATTAGTAAATTAACAAACGATTCACCTGTCGATGTTTTATTATCTAATCATATCTTTCACATTCACTACCCAAAAACAAAGGTGGTTGTATATCTGTTGGATGGTATCCGAATCTTGCCTCGATCTGTCCCATATTTGCCTCTTCTGGTGCAACAGATTGGAAGGAGAACAAGATTCACAAGTTGGATATTTCAACTGTTATACCACAATAGAATTTATATTTTTCTATTTTATGTTTCTCAATAAAATAAGATTTTTAGACCCAACGTAGTAGGGCGCTTCCCACCTCAAGGCGCCCCATAGCGTCGGGAACACCGCCCCAGAGACGCTATGGCCGCTTTGGTTGGGGGGCGTTCCCCACAGCGACGAAAGGGGAGGAAGAAGTGGAATGTGATTGCTTGGTTAGTTAATTATGTGTAACTAGGTTTTTCAATTATTAATTGAGAAAGGGAATTACCAAAGTATCCATGGAGAAAATGATGGAAAAGATGAAGGAGGGAGGCGGCCATTAGGGGTGTTCAAAACTATCCAAATCATAATCCGTATTCTAGTTATCCGACTATCCGTATCCGAACTATCCGAATCCCGGATATTCGAAAATTCGGATTCGGACAGGAGTTTTCAGACTTTTCGAATATCCAAATTATCCGGTATTTTAATTTTAATATTTTTTAGTTTTATTTTATATTACACATAATAACAAAACCCTAGATCTCTTAACCATCACAACACAAGTAGCGGATCTTCTCTTTCACAAATTAACCCTCACGGCAGCACTAGCACCACCGTCGCAGCACCACTATCGTCCGTCCCACCCTCACGGCAGCACCAACACCACCATCGTCCGTCCCACCTTCACGGCAACATCACCATCTTCCGTCCTAGCCATCGTCCGTCTCCATCCAGTCAGCCACCATCGTCGGCCGTCGTCTCTAGCCATCATTCATCTCCGTCAGTCTCTTTCAGGTTTGTTAATTACTTTGTTAAATTATTAATTACTTATTTATTGTTAGATTGTTAATTATAAGACTTGTTGAATTTGGAAACTTGAATTGTTAAGATGATGTATGGCTTTTATTATTAAAATAAGGTTTTTTTTATATCTTTTTCGGGTATCCGAGGTTCGGATATCCGAAATTTCGGATATCCAAACTTCGGATATTCGAATTTCGGATGCGGATTCGGATAGTGATTTCTTCTATCCAAAAGGTTTGGATACCCAGTTTCGGATATCCAAAAGTTTGAATATCCGGTTTTGAACAGCCTTAGCGACCATGGTGAAGATGCCGGAGAAGATGAAGGAGGGAGGTGGAATTAGGGTTAAACATTAACCTTTTTTTATTTGAACCAAAGATGTTACATTTTTTTACCCTTAAATTTATATCTTTTGAAAACCTTACTCAAAACTTTATCTTTTATAATTTTTAAGTTTTATTTCTTATGATTGTTTTTAATTTTGTTTTATTTATTAATTTTATTTAATAAAATGCTATTTGGATTATTTTAAATAAAAAAGAAAAAAGTTAATGAAGAATTAATGTTTGGAATGGGCTTCATCAACTACAACATTTTTAACATATGCTAGCGTGACGTCACATGTCATACAATTCTCACAAAAACAAAAAAGATTTATCCAATATACATGGTCTTATAAAGAAAAAGATAACATATAACTTTATCAAAACTACTTTGAATAACTTTATTGATCAACTGATATAACTGCTGTATGTTTTAACAGTTTGATCAAGTGGTCTGAGATGCCAAATTCCATAAAAAAGAACTTCAATGCTTAAAGTAGAACTAGAATATATAGTTGTGTCGGTGGTTACAGAAGAAAACAAATTAGAAGAAACTATATTTTTATTTAAAGCAATTGGAGATGCAACTAGTACTTTTTATTTTCTTTTAATATTAATTTGTCTGTTCATATAATTGTTTATAATCAGTATAACCACATATTTTTATGAATGCAGAAACCCTTTTCCGTTTGTCCTTTTATTTTCTACAAGTCAAATTGAATATACTATGTAGATCGCTAGTCCGCTACCAATTGTGATAACTAAGGCTGAGGGGTGTGGAGCGCGAGAAAGGGCGCGTGAGGCCATCCGCTCGCGCCCCGGGGAGCGAGCACCACACCACCGAGGCGCGAGAGGGGCGCGAGAGGGGCGCGAGCGCGGATTTCCAGGCGGGCGCAAGAGGGGTAGCGGCTGGGAGAACGCGTGAAGTGGCCTGGGAATGCGTAAATAGAGCCGTTGGGCTCTTTGTTTATCAAAACCGCTCGAGCCCCCTCTCGCGCCCCTCCACACCAGGGCCCGGGGCGCGAGCACCACAACCAACACCCATTTTATCAAGTTTCTCTCTCTGCCACACGTCACAATATTATTGGCTGGAGCCCCCACTCGCGCCCCCTCTCGCGCCCCCCACACCCCTCAGCAATGTACGTGGGGGGGGGCTAGCTAGGGGCTATGTCATTAAGTTAAGGAACTCAAGTAGCAAATTCCTAAAAAATGCATATTGAAAGTTTCAAAATATATTATTCCGTTTTAAATCATCTAAAGATATGAATCGATTTACTTAATCATTTTAATCAACTACTTCGATCATCAGTTGAATGTACCAACCAAAACACTTAAAAATGATTTGTGAAACTCATTGCACACTGGAACATGAAATAACTTAGTTTGAATCTTGAGAACATTGAAACTAATTCTAAAAATCCATCATCTTAAAACATAAAAAGAACACCATAATCACAATATCAAAACAAATACTTAGCAAATAAATTATAGTTGACAAAATACTGAAAGGAGATTGGAATATCTTACTGGTTACTCAAGGCATCCCAATAACTACTAATCCCGTAATGTTATGTCATTTACATCATAAATTACCCTAAAACCATTTAAACAAAAGGCAACACTCCTCTCGGTTACTCTCTCTCTCTCTCTCTCTCTCTCTCTCCCTCTCCAAACACACATGCTCTCACCCTCCATTGGGTAGTTGTCCACGAATTTAGATACCCGATATCAAGTTTAAGGTGACGGCGATTGTTTTGCAAATTCGGGTATAGTACCCGATGCCCACTTGCCGAAGGTGCCCCTCTTGCCCTAATTAAAAAATATAGTTCAAAACACTTGATTACAATGTCTAACCATGGTTGTATATAGACTTAATTAGCATTAATTTTCTAGTTAAGACATTGCCAAATATGATTACAATGTATTTAGAAAATTTAATCAATTATGACCGACTTGTCAATATCGTTCTCTGAAATTCACTTACTTGTGACTTAAAGTCCGGCTTGTCAATATTGCATCATTTACATAGCTAGGGCCTATGTCATTAAGTTAAGGAACTCAAGTAGCAAATTCCTAAAAAATGCATATTGAAAGTTTCAAAATATATTATTCCGTTTTAAATCATCTAAAGATATGAATCGATTTACTTAATCATTTTAATCAACTACTTCGATCATCAGTTGAATGTACCAACCAAAACACTTAAAAATGATTTGTGAAACTCATTGCACACTGGAACATGAAATAACTTAGTTTGAATCTTGAGAACATTGAAACTAATTCTAAAAATCCATCATCTTAAAACATAAAAAGAACACCATAATCACAATATCAAAACAAATACTTAGCAAATAAATTATAGTTGACAAAATAGTGAAAGGAGATTGGAATATCTTTGTGGTTACTCAAGGCATCCCAATACCTACTAATCTCGTAATGTTATGTCATTTACATCATAAATTACCCTAAAACCATTTAAACAAAAGGCAACACTCCTCTCAGTTACTCTCTCTCTCTCTCTCTCTCTCCCTCCAAACACACATGCTCTCACCCTCCATTGGGTAGTTGTCCACGAATTTAGATACCCGATATCAAGTTTAAGGTGACGGCGATGGTGTTGCAAATTCGGGTATAGTACTCGATGCCCACTTGCCGAAGGTGCCCCTCTTGCCCTAATTAAAAAATATAGCTCAAAACACTTGATTACAATGTCTAACCATGGTTGTATATAGACTTAATTAGCATTAATTTTCTAGTTAAGACATTGCCAAATATGATTACAATGTATTTAGAAAATTTAATCAATTATGACCGACTTGTCAATATCGTTCTCTCAAATTCACTTACTTGTGACTTAAAGTCCGGCTTGTCAATATTGCATCATTTACATAGCTAGGGGCTATGTCATTAAGTTAAGGAACTCAAGTAGCAAATTCCTAAAAAATGCATATTGAAAGTTTCAAAATATATTATTCCGTTTTAAATCATCTAAAGATATGAATCGATTTACTTAATCATTTTAATCAACTACTTCGATCATCAGTTTAATGTACCAACCAAAACACTTAAAAATGATTTGTGAAACTCATTGCACACTGGAACATGAAATAACTTAGTTTGAATCTTGAGAACATTGAAACTAATTCTAAAAATCCATCATCTTAAAACATAAAAAGAACACCATAATCACAATATCAAAACAAATACTTAGCAAATAAATTATAGTTGACAAAATAGTGAAAGGAGATTGGAATATCTTATTGGTTACTCAAGGCATCCTAATACCTACTAATCCCGTAATGTTATGTCATTTACATCATAAATTACCTTAAAACCATTTAAACAAAAGGCAACACTCCTCTCAGTTACTCTCTCTCTCTCTCTCTCTCTCTCTCTCTCTCTCTCTCTCTCTCTCTCTCTCTCTCTCTCTCTCTCTCTCTCTCTCTCCAAACACACATGCTCTCACCCTCCATTGGGTAGTTGTCCACGAATTTAGATACCCGATATCAAGTTTAAGGTGACGGCGATGGTGTTGCAAATTCGGGTATAGTACCCGATGCCCACTTGCCGAAGGTGCCCCTCTTGCCCTAATTAAAAAATATAGCTCAAAACACTTGATTACAATGTCTAACCATGGTTGTATATAGACTTAATTAGCATTAATTTTCTAGTTAAGACATTGCCAAATATGATTACAATGTATTTAGAAAATTTAATCAATTATGACCGACTTGTCAATATCGTTCTCTCAAATCCACTTACTTGTGACTTAAAGTCCGGCTTGTCAATATTGCATCATTTACATAGCTAGGGGCTATGTCATTAAGTTAAGGAACTCAAGTAGCAAATTCCTAAAAAATGCATATTGAAAGTTTCAAAATATATTATTCCGTTTTAAATCATCTAAAGATATGAATCGATTTACTTAATCATTTTAATCAACTACTTCGATCATCAGTTGAATGTACCAACCAAAACACTTAAAAATGATTTGTGAAACTCATTGCACACTGGAACATGAAATAACTTAGTTTGAATCTTGAGAACATTGAAACTAATTCTAAAAATCCATCATCTTAAAACATAAAAAGAACACCATAATCACAATATCAAAACAAATACTTAGCAAATAAATTATAGTTGACAAAATAGTGAAAGGAGATTGGAATATCTTACTGGTTACTCAAGGCATCCCAATACCTACTAATCCCGTAATGTTATGTCATTTACATCATAAATTACCCTAAAACCATTTAAACAAAAGGCAACACTCCTTTCAGTTACTCTCTCTCTCTCTCTCTCTCTCTCTCTCTCCCTCCAAACACACATGCTCTCACCCTCCATTGGGTAGTTGTCCACGAATTTAGATACCCGATATCAAGTTTAAGGTGACGGCGATGGTGTTGCAAATTCGGGTATAGTACTCGATGCCCACTTGCCGAAGGTGCCCCTCTTGCCCTAATTAAAAAATATAGCTCAAAACACTTGATTACAATGTCTAACCTTGGTTGTATATAGACTTAATTAGCATTAATTTTCTAGTTAAGACATTGCCAAATATGATTACAATGTATTTAGAAAATTTAATCAATTATGACCGACTTGTCAATATCGTTCTCTCAAATTCACTTACTTGTGACTTAAAGTCCGGCTTGTCAATATTGCATCATTTACATAGCTAGGGCCTATGTCATTAAGTTAAGGAACTCAAGTAGCAAATTCCTAAAAAATGCATATTGAAAGTTTCAAAATATATTATTCCGTTTTAAATCATCTAAAGATATGAATCGATTTACTTAATCATTTTAATCAACTACTACGATCATCAGTTGAATGTACCAACCAAAACACTTAAAAATGATTTGTGAAACTCATTGCACACTGGAACATGAAATAACTTAGTTTGAATCTTGAGAACATTGAAACTAATTCTAAAAATCCATCATCTTAAAACATAAAAAGAACACCATAATCACAATATCAAAACAAATACTTAGCAAATAAATTATAGTTGACAAAATAGTGAAAGGAGATTGGAATATCTTACTGGTTACTCAAGGCATCCCAATACCTACTAATCCCGTAATGTTATGTCATTTACATCATAAATTACCCTAAAACCATTTAAACAGAAGGCAACACTCCTCTCAGTTACTCTCTCTCTCTCTCTCTCTCTCGTTCTCTCTCTCTCTCTCTCTCCCTCCAAACACACATGTTCTCACCCTCCATTGGGTAGTTGTCCACGAATTTAGATACCCGATATCAAGTTTAAGGTGACGGCGATGGTGTTGCAAATTCGGGTATAGTACCCGATGCCCACTTGCCGAAGGTGCCCCTCTTGCCCTAATTAAAAAATATTGCTCAAAACACTTGATTACAATGTCTAACCATGGTTGTATATAGACTTAATTAGCATTAATTTTCTAGTTAAGACATTGCCAAATATGATTACAATGTATTTAGAAAATTTAATCAATTATGACCGACTTGTCAATATCGTTCTCTCAAATTCACTTACTTGTGACTTAAAGTCCGGCTTGTCAATATTGCATATGAATCGGTATCTTATAAGAATTAGTTTTTCAGATTTGTTTTAATAAAGAATATATCCATATTTGTGTTTTGACATGAGCAAATCTTGATTAATTACAACACATTGTTCCTAAGCGGCGGTGAGGAGCCATATCCATACTACGCACACAAAACATGTTTTATTTTTCCTAATAACATATTTAAAAGAATTAGTAAAGTTTATGAAACTGATCCGGACATCATCGAATAATTAGAAAATTTGTCTGATTTATCTTAAATGTTAAGAAGATTATTTATGTTATATTGTTATAGTTGGTTGTTGGCTAGAATCAATGAATCATCATGTACTCAAGAACCGGTCAACAATCATTCAACAGAAATTGATAAATATATATGGAGGGTCACTCTAGCAAAAGTCGTCTCTAGACTTTCCTTTGATGTTCCTTCTATTTTCTGTCTCTCAACCTAATATATATAGAGTCAAAACACATGAAAACTTTAACAATAGCCATGCACCGTTATAGAGAATAAAGCCCAGCTAATATATTCTCTCTAAACAGAAAGAGATCAAAGCGAGCTGCAAACATGGAATGCCGAAAACTCGAGTTGACCATTATTTCCGCAAGTGATTTAAGAGAAGTAAGACGGGTGTTCAAAATGAAGGTCTATGCCAAGGTATTATTACATCCAGTCGATATATATATAAATCAAAGATATTATAAAGACTTAGGAATTTCACTATGTGATTACACTATAGGTGTTTATTGGGGGCAACCAAGAAATGGAGAAGCGAACTCCGGTCGACAATCACGGCCAGACGAATCCTGCATGGAACTACACCATGAAATACTCGATAAGCGAGCAATGGTTGCAGCATCATGGAACAATGCTTGTGATCAAGCTTTATTGCAAGCGTAAGCTTGGAGACAGATACATAGGAGAAGTGCACCAGCCGTTGAAACAACTTTATGATTACGCGCATCCATTGGGTGGTAGCGCGGTGGTGTGGTTCCCTGTGCAAATGGGATGCGCTGAATCGCAAGGGAAGCTTTGTTTCTCGTACAGGTTTGGTGAGAAGGTGGCTATTGAGAAGCTGATGCTTGCAGAAAGTATTGCTTCCTTCTTAGTTACCGGTCCTGGTGGCGCAATTTGAGAGATCTGCACGAGACTGCAAATGTTGTCACCATTTTAATTAGCGTTGTAATTAGATTATTAGAATATAGTGTGTAAATTTGCTTTAAAGTTGTTTCCCATATTTCAGGATTTACTGTTTTCAATTCAGTCAATTAAATTGAGAGTTTTCGTTAAGGCTTAGAATGTCAAATCATATTTATTATCTTCAAAGTGGTTATCCAACACATGATTGGCTCAACATTCCTGTAATTAAATACAAGAATGAAAGAATCCTTGAAGTTATAGATGGAGACAATTAAGTGCGAGTTAAATGAACCATATAAACAATAGATGCGCTGGCGAAGCTAAAACAAAGACACTGATGAAAATGGCTCTGTCCACACTCAGGATTCATAATAATTGGGTGAGCGTCACCGTTTATATTGGTACAGCATTTAAGTTTCTTTTAACTTTTTTTTTAATATTATAAATGAATTAAGGGCGTGTTCGTTTCACGGAATTTTTTTAAAGGATTTGAAATTGAAATTGGAATTTGAATTGGAATTGGAATAGAATGAAATATATGAAAATCCGTATCATGTGTTTGGTTGGTTAATATGTTATTGGAATTGGAATCTTCTCCACTCTATTCATTTCTCTTCAATCTACTAACATATAAATAATAAACTAACAAAAAAAATGATAAATTAAAAACTTAAAAATATAAATATAAAATTAACTAAAAAATTGAAAAAAAATAATTAACAAAACTAAAAAATATATATAAAAAGTTAAAAATAATTTAAAAAAAAATAAAATTAGTATAAAAAATCTAGAACTACTAAAAAAAATTTAAGAAAATAATAAAAAACAAATATATATGTTATTATGCTTGTCACACAATAACTCGTCATAACACCACCATAAACAAACATTGGATACGGTTAAGTTCAAAAACCCATATCACCCATCTTCATCATACATGTCTAGACCAATAATAAATTTATCATATTGTTGCATCTACTAATTAGAACATATCATACTAAAACCAATGTTCAAACATACGATTAGAAAGTTTTCAAAATGCAAATAAAAATCGTTCCAACATATGACGACAAGTTATAAACACCACTAATAAAAGTATCAAAATACGAGCATATGACATAGCCAAACTTTTACTTAGACAACAAATACGTCACCCAATCTTCTCTTTCTTCTTCACCCAAATCCCAAAAGGTCGACACCCTTTTATAGTCACTTTTGATTTCTTCAATAGCTCTAAACTTTTCCAATTGAGACAAAGATGTCATTTTTTTAATCTCGGAAGTGATCATTGTTGTTTTCTTTTCTTTCTCAAGTTCATACTTTATCCCCTCACACAATTCGGCCGACGTTTCCTTAAGACGGTCAAGAAATAAAGCAACCACATCATTGAAATTTTGAAACAAAGAATTAACTTGGCCAGCACGTTTCCTCTACTTACCTCGACCACTTGAAGTTTCTTCAACTTGAACACTTGCATTAGTGCCTTCATTATGACTAAAGTCATCAAATTCATCATCCATTTGGTCCTCTAGTTCCTCTCTATTCGCCTCTTCTTCCATCTCGACCACACTTTTGGATCTATTACCTTGAGCTCGATCATTTCCAAAAATAACACACATTTCTTCATAATGAGAAAGACTTTTACGTTTCCATTTATCTGCCGTTGGATGACTCTATTGACAAGATAAGATTATAATAAACAAAACATCAATACATTTTATGATTAACCAAATAAAAAATGTTAATAACATAAAACTTTAACACATACCTTAATATAAACTTCCCACACGGGAGTTTCAGCGGTCACACAATTACGTTCTTTATCATAACCAAATCCACTAGTTTTTAACATATCTTGAACGATTACCCACTCTTTCTTCATTGTTTTGACTCTTGATTCGATGTGCGGTCTAGCCAAAATGTCCGTTCCGGCAAGTGATTCTTTCAATGATGATTCAAGATGTTTCAAGTACCCGGTTCTAAAGCCATTGTCGGATTTAATTCCTTCGTGTTAACCAAGTCTACAAAGGCCTCAATAAGTTTTGCATCTTCTTCGGCACTCCACCCTCAATATTTTCTATTTTTCGTCATTTCTATAGAAAAACATGAACTAAAACATATATATATATACATATATATATATATATATAACATAAGAATCATCTAAAATTTATAATAAACAAAACCAAACAAAAAAAAATCACAAAAAAGTATTTAATCATCCAACACCACCAAAATAGCATAATCAACAACAAAAATCGTAAGCAAGTATTTAATAATTCAACATCACCAAATAACATAATCAACACAAAAAATAGCATAAGCAATTAGTTTCTAAGACATTCTTAATCAATTGGCACTCCAAGAGTCTAACATGTTTTGGGCAAGATTGTTTCTAAATGTTGTCCACTCATTTGAAGTTCCAATATAAGTTATATTATCTTCGTCTTCCTCGTCTTCTTCATCCGCAATCACGTTGTCGACCTCGGTCTCCTCATCGCCCTCGTCCTCATCCTCGTCCTCGTCCTCATTACCAAATGGATCTATTGGCATTTCTCTTCTTATAAAGTTATGAAGCAAACAACATGCCATTATAATCCTATTTTTTTGGGTAATGGGATAGTATGAGTAATCTCTCAAAATTGCCTACCTTGCCTTTAAAATGCCAAAACATCTTTCTATAACATTTCTTGTAGATGAATGTTTCATGTTAAACAGTTCTTTTGGATTAGTGGGTTGGTGTCCATCACGCCAATCATTTAAATGATATCTTTGACCTCTATAAGGGGCAAGGAAACCTTCTCCATTTGTGTATCCCTCATCTACCAAATAATAACCTAAAAATACATTATAGTTAATAAACACCAAAACTACCTCAATTTACTATATTTATTCTATACACCTAAATGATATATTGTTACATATCCGGCCTTGAAACATTCAATCCATGTGGCCTATCAAGAGCATCTTGAAGGACTCTACCATCAGCCGCCGACCCTTCCCAACCGGGTAACACATAAATAAATTGCATATCTTGTTAACACACACCTAACACATTCGTAGCAATCTCTCCTCTTCTTGTTCTATATTTAGGCTTTTCTTCACTAGGCACTAAACATTTTATATATGTTCCATCCAAAGCCCCTAAACAATTCTAAAATCAAAATGTAAAAAAAAAGAGTTACTATACATGTCTAATCGCTAATGCAAGTTAACAAAGAAAAAGTATAATGATTGCATAATACCTTGAACCATTTCCACTTATGATCAGTAGTATTCTCGGGAACATGTTCGGGCTTCTTAAGAAAACGTGAATGCAATCTAATCATTGCATTACAAACTCGAGAAACACATCTACTAATTGTGTCTCCCGAACGACGAAAACGACATATCATGACCCGATTCTTAACATTATGAGCTATGATGTGAAGAAAGATGACAACTTGTTCATCAATGTCCATATTCCTATTTGCTTTTAATCCTCAAAATGTTTTGAGCATGTCATACAATTTGATAAAACATGCTCGATTCATCCTAATTTTAGATATAGACATGATGTCACTCTCATAAACATACATATACAATATTGAATATCGATCTAGTTTTCCTGAAGAATGTCGAATCCGTGGTTTATCTATTTTGTATTTGACTACCAACATGTAAAGTCAAAGCATAAGCAAAGAAACAGTTGTAATAAGTTGGCTCCACCATGCCAAAATCAATGTCGTGTTCCTTTGGTTACGTTTGCGAGTTTGTAAACTAAGTCGAGCCATTTCCTATTTACATGTTACCAACACACAATGAGTTAAAATTTGTTGAAATAACTATATTATGATAATTTGTATCTAACAAATTATATCAAGTATTTCGTGAAGCACAAATCTGGTTGAAGAATTCAATTAAACAGTTGGTGTGCAATGGACATTTGTTAAAAATAGTTTAAAATTCAAAAACTTTTGATAGCCCTATGAAAAATATCCAAGATTAAAAAAGAACTTAAACAAAAACAATAATCAAAGTATAATAATAATAATAATAATAATAATAATAATAATAATAGTTAGAAATTAAAGTATAATAATAGTTATGAACATCTAGATCTCTAATATTCAACCGTTAATATTATTATTATTATTATTATTATTATTATTATTATTATTAGCTCAGTGAGAATCAAGCATAAGAAAATACTTGGCAAGCTGTAGTCCTAAATAATATGTATTAAACAGCGATGAAACCCAATAATAATATGTATTAAACAAATACAAAAGCCTAACCTGTGAAGTAAAACGATGATGTTAGGTGTGACGAGCAAGATGGTGGTTCACGGTGGAGGGGAACGATGATGGTTCACGGTGGTAGAGAACGGCGGTGGAGCATGGTGGTGGAGAGAGGAGGTGGAGCAATATGAAAGAGGCGGCTGTGTTAGTTGGTGAAGATGATAATGAAAGAGGGTTGTGTTAGGTTTATAAAAATTCCTTGAAATTCCTTTCAGTTTTGGTGGGATTTTAAAATCCTATGAAAATGGGAATTCATGGGATTCTCTTTCCATTCTGGTTCCAGTTAATAGTGAAACGAACACAGGAATCTATGGGATTTAAAATCCCATTCTACCCAATTCCATTGAATTCCATGAAACAAACACGCCCTAAAAGAATGAAGAATGGAAAGTGGTAAATATAACATAGGTTGAGTGGTATTGATGAACGATGAAGAAAGTGATGATATCTTGCTGAGGTGGCAAAGTATGAAGAATGAAGAATCATTAGTATAGACATTTAGATATCTATCAATCTACTATATATGAGATCTTTAACCCTTATTATTTGCTTAAAAAACTGTACTACTGTAGGCTTGTAATGAAGAGAAAATTTAAGAACATATATTGAAAATGCAAAAAAAAACAACAAAAATACTATATATATATATGAGATTTTGGTTGTCTCTCCTACTTTTTGTGCATATCTATATGATATGATTAGCCACACAATACCTCACTATGGGTGACGAAAAGTTTGACAATAACCACACTTTAAATTACGAAAAGCATTATGTGTGACAAACGGTAAGACAATAGCCTCACTATAATCTACAAAGGAGTGTTTGAGTGGGAAGTAAACATTTTTAGCCACTTTTAATGTAATATCCAGTGTCTATATGATATAATTAGCCACACTATTATTAAATTTAAGTGGTCATTGCTTTGCTATATCCACACGGTATAGGTCACAATGCACGCTTAACACAACCCTATTGGCCACATTATTATAAAGTTCATGTGGCTGAAACATGAATTCATGTGGCTCTATACGTGCAATGGTCACCCATAGTAAATAGTCATGTGGCCGTTTTCTACCGTTTAGCCACACTTATTGGAGAGGCTTCTTGATGGCCAGCAACTAATTCCTGTACCCTTTAGCCACACTTATAACCACATAGGGCCACTAAACTGTGTGTGGCCATATCATACTCACAGTGTCGCGACCTTTGGTCACATATGACCTGAATCAAATGTGTGTAGCTAAAGGCCTACGACCATACTTTTTTCGTGTGACCAAAGGTCAATATTCACGTAGTGCTAGTACAAAATTCGCTATAAAGTGCGGTTAATTTGGCTAAAAGGTGCGGGCCTTTGACCACACCAAATACTTTTGATATATACAACCGCACCTTATACTTATTTTGTTAACATATCTAAAGAGGTGGGTTTTGGGACCGCACCTTATGCCTCGATGTATACAAAAGCATCTTTTACCTAACTACATATTTATTGATTTATTATTTTCAGAAAACAAAATATACTCAAATACATCAACCCAATAAATTTCCAGAAAACACAAAAAATATATATACAAAAAACTTTCAAATATACAAAAATGTTTTTTTTTTGTTTACAAAAATATTTGTTTAAAAAATAAAAGCAATTTACAATAACTTCCCGAATCGAGGTCTTCATTCTTGCAACCCGCACCGACGTCCTCATTCTTGCAACTTGAACCGACTGCTTAATTCTTGCAACCCGACCCCGTACACCTAACAAAACATAACTTGCATTAATTAAATGAAGCTAAAAAAATATATGCTAGTGAGTCTGATTAGAAAATGTAGTGTTCATGTTCGTTATCAATATAAACGAACGGTTCACGAGCGTCAATGAACAAACATACATGAGTTAAACGGTTTGTGTTCGATTATGGTTGTACAAAGTTAAGGCACTAGCACTATACTATCTATTTAACAAAATGAAAATGACAATTATAATGTACAAAAAGACATTAATATGCTTTTATAGGTAGATAAAAATTTAAACCTTGTATAATCAGTTCCTTTCAAATTATGTGTTGATGCCAAAGTTGCAGCATAATATATATCCAACATCCAACATCTTGGAGCTGAAAATATATAAACATAACAGACGCCTTTAAGAATCAATACGGTCTAACTAAATTATCATGTTTTATGTGTTTATTAGAAGCTATACCTTACAAAAGTTATATTAAAGAAACTCATCCTAAACCAATTGTACACTATAGATTATCCTAAACCAACATACACAATATCATAGAAACACCAAAAAGTATGAACATACTATTAGCACAATCAATAAACTAACAAACTAACATTAATGTGTACGTGTTGTACATGATCTTATTTCACTACACAGACAAAATTCTATATAATTTATACTACACACACACACACAGATATACAGAAACGTAACAAGTCAATGCACAATTATTAATACCATTAAGCAAATTAAACGTAACAAGTCGATGCACGAGACATTTTTGAAGAAAAATTACCAAACTCATAAGAGCCTATAGATGATATTAATGTGTTTAAATATGGACTATGGTATATACTTGCTAAGTTGCTAGTCAAATCTAATTAGGGGTAATATTTTAACCTTACCACTCTATCTGCAGAACCCTATCAAGCTATAAATTATGTTATTCTCCAAATGTTTAGACAAAATTTGAATCAACAACCCTGCAATAAGAAAGATGCCTAAACAACAATAAGAGAGAAATCACCACAAGCTTAGTAAATCAATGAATTAAAATCAACCTAAACTACTATCAAAGAGTAATTAATCATAATAAATTGAACAAAATGGTATCATATCATACTGATGCAGTTGCGCGAGTGTATCCTTTCTATTGTTGTGTTGTTCTCGACCCAACTGTAGTCACCATCAATGTAGTAAACCTAATTGTAGAAAAAGATGAACATAAACCATCAATGTTATTAACGCTATTACGAAAATTATGTGAAGAGTCTTAAAATCCTCCAAATTTGGCCTCGAACATCAAAAATAAATGTAGTGTCATGAGCATCATTTGAAAATGACAATAACTCAATTTGCGATATAAGGTTAAGATTCAACTGAAAAACGAACTCAGACAAGCCGATTGTACCTAAAAAACCACTTTGAACATTGTTGTCTTTAGAAGCCCTTGCTCACTGCACCTATGGCGTTATCTGGATAACTTAAATGAAACTGTTAATATCTGTAGTCATGAACTAACCTATAATATATTATCTCTACAGTTGTAACAAAAACAAACAAATCTGTAGAATCGAAAATTGATGAACAAATATATTGTTGTATCAATTTACCTTAAACATTAAGTGTTAAAGCTCACTTAGGTTTCAACAACTTTTATAACACATACTGTATGCAAATAGTTATAAAATACCATAGTTTGTTTCAATATGTGGTTCACCTTGTCACTTTGGTTTCAGCAATTTTGAAAACACAATGCAAAATCCCAAATACAATGTTTTACCACTATCCGGAATCTAAAACTACAAAAAAAAACACCCAGTGAAACTAGGATTTCTACAATGAGATAAGAAATTAATATATATTCACCCAAACATTTTATCAAACACCTAACATGCATGACATGAAATCAAAATTAAACACATATTCACTTACGATAACATTAACTGAGAGCACAAAGAATGCATCTCGTAAATCCAAAATGATATCTTGGTATTGATTGTGCTTCCATTCCAAATTTAAACCACCACTGTAGAAATTTGATAACAAAGTAATGATTTCAAACAAAAACAAGATCCAAAGTAATGATAGTGTGGAGCAATTGGGGGATTTGGGTGAAAGAAAACCTAGTGAAATAATAATCTAGGTTAAATAATTTAGGGAGCACAAGAGATGCGGTGTATTAGGTCAAAAGGTGCTGGGTGTCAGGGGACTCACAAAAAGTGCGGTTGTGGGGTTGGACTGCATCTTGCACTCGCATCTTTTGCCCACTTTTGTAGTAGTATAATATGAAAAGTTTATTAAATATTTTACAAAATACAAATGAAAAATACAAAAACAATCAACAACTCATAAAGTTGATGAAAGATGTATCTAAATCTTACTTAAATAATATGTTTGCGAGTTTAGAACCTCGAATCAGATGATAACAATGGTGGTTGCAAGTTTAGAACATAAGTTAGGTTGCGTCTTAGTGTGAAAAGGAAAAAATGGCAGTGGTAAGTTTTTGGAGAAATTGAGTTTTTTTAATAAAAGTCAAAATTTTGTTAAGACCGAGTTGGACCGCCTAGCCCAAGTAGAGCCGCCTAGGTCCGAGTTGGACCGCCTAGGACCGAGTTGGACCGCCTAGTGCCGATTCTGAGTTTTTTGATCTTGGAGAAGAAAAGCGGCGCATTGAAGTGCCGAGGAGCGCCTAGGCGCCGAGTACTCGGTCACCTAGGCCAAGTTTTACAACACTGATTACAACCATGGTTGTTCATTACTTCGATGATGAGAAGTTAAGAACCCTTGCCTCTTGACATCGTCTCCCCACCACCGTCTATTGCTACCACCCTGCGCCACCACGTCGACTGTTGTGTCTCTGATCTCCACTGTTGTCGGGTTTCATTTAAGAACCTTAGAGGCGAAAAATGTTGTACGGAGGTGATGGGGTATGCTGTTGGCGGTGGTTTGGTAGGATGCTTGCTTTTTTATTCAACTCTAATTCATTTATTACTGTTGGGTTCAATTTCAAAATTGTAAGTGGCTATGGTGGTGCTGTTGTGGGCTCCGATATTGGAGACCTAGGCGGTGGTGGTTTTGTTTGTTGTGGGAACGTTCTCAGGTTAGGGTTTTCAACGCTTTACCGTACAATTACTCATCTTGAGGTAATCCATTTCCTAGTGACTTTGGCGAATTGCGGTGTTTGTCGGTGAATATGTTATTGTTGTCTACGGTTTATGGCTGCGATGATCCTCCGAATTCTGGCATGACAATGTATGTTGCAGCCGATTAGTGATCCTAGGCTTCTTCGTTTTTCACATTTTTTTATTTATTTTGATTTATTTGATTATTATGGTGATGGTTTGTTAATGTCAATCGGGTCACCCAAACCGATTTACAGCTCAACTTATTCAGACTATATGACTTATAAGTTTGTTTAAGAACCATGCTTGCCTAATTTGTGTTGTTTAATTTCCTTCATCTAATAATAATACTAGATGAACAAAGAATAATCCAAATTGCCTAAATGTTAGATAGAACATGGAATGATATGCAATTTATATTAACACAGAAGCATGTATACTAGAGGCACTACTACTAACATGCACATTATACTACATAATTTAACAAAAGCACCATGAGATATAATTTATGACCGAAGTAATGAATGAGTCACTTAGCACCATGTGTGACCAGCAGTAACACATTATAACGTATCACTAAATATAAACTAATATTCTTACTCGCGTTTTGCAGCGCGGGTGGTAAAATTAAAAAGGGCAGAGGATCATCTCAGAGACCTAGAAGAAGCTTTCAACATCCTATATCAATACAATATGAAGCTAAGTCCATCAAAATGCCATTTTGGAATCAAAGCTTGGAAGTTCTTAGGATACATGGTGACCAATAGAGGAATAGAAGCGAGCCCCGAACATATAGTAGCCATCGTCAATTTGAAGTCTCCTGTGAATGCTAAGGATGTCCAAAGATTGACGGGGAAAATAGATGCTCCTAATAGATTCATTTCCAGATCCAAAGATTGACGGGGAGAAGTGTAAAGAATGTTATGACATCATTAGGAAGAATAAGAAGTTCGAATGGACCGAGAAGCATGAGGCTGCACTTAAAGCCTTAAAGGATTACTTATCCTCAGCACCAGCTCTGATGAAGCCTGTGGATGGAGAATCCCTATATCTATACCTAGCTGTTTCAGGAAATGCAGTAAGTGCCGTCCTCGTGAAGGATCATGAAGGTGAACAGCATCCCGTTTATTATGTAAGTAAAAGCCTCTTAGATTCAGAGGTCAGGTATTCTCATATTGAAAAATTAATTCTTGATTTGATTATGGCCTCAACCAAGTTGAGACACTATTTTGAAACACATACTATTATCTTGAGAACTAATTATTCTGTTAAAAATGTGCTTAGAAAACCAGAATTGTCAGGAAGGATGGACAAGTGGGCTGTGAAGCTAAGTGCATATGATTTTCAGTATGAGCCCAGAACAACCATTAAATCACAAGCACTAGCAGACTTTGTGGCTGATTTCAGTAGTGACATGAAAAAGGAAGCTGACTTAGAGGTACAACAACTATAAGAAACCAAGGATCCTTGGAACCTCTTCACAGATGGAGCATCCAACGTAAGAGGGACATGATAAGGTATCCTACTCAAATCGCCACAGGGGGACATTTTACCCCAGTCTATAGCCTGTGAATTCCAAGCAACAAATAATGAGGCAGAATATGAAGCTCTGATCGCAGGTTTGCAATTAGCTAAACGCATGAGAATTTGGTATCTTCAAGTATATTGTTGGTCCTAGTTTGTATGGTTTGTACTTAGTCTAAGTGTATTTAGGCTTAACTTGTATATGGGCTTGGGCTAATATGTAAGCCGAGAACTACTTAGAGTTCTCGGCGGGAATTTGGTGTGTATGGGCTTAGGTGTTTTGGTTTCTCTATATATAGTTGATGTCATGTATAGGGAAAAGGTTGTTCATTCATTTGTTTTGAGTATTGTATTGTAAGTGCTTAAGCACCTGACGTATCTTAATATATGTGTGTTTTGAAGCAATCTCGTGTTACTTCCTTGTGTTTACTCGTGTTCTTGAATCACCAAGTATCGGTATTCCGCACCTATACTTCCTATATTGATATCATAATTGTAGTGATCCAGATTCGGGACTTACAATTGGTATCAGAGCCTTAGACCTATTCAGGCTCGTTATTGTGTAATCAACGGATTCAAGATATCTAGATTTGGTGGTGTTTGTGACTTCCGGCAACTCTCTGAGCGGAGAAGAAGTTTAAATTTCTTTTTTGGAAAGGATCGTTATTGTTTTGGAAACAAATCAAACAATTATTTTCGGGGAGTTTGTTACAAATCTGTTAAAAACCTGTGTTCTCGGCCACTGGTGTTCTCGGCCAAGAAGATTCTCCGCTGCTGGTAGTTTTCGGTCAAGATTGGTCAGTTTTTGGTAGTTCCCGGTCAAGACTGGTCAAACTTGGTGTTCTCGGTCAAAACTGGTCAACTCCTGGGTTCTCGGTCAATAATCAGTCAAACCTGGTGTTTTCGGTCTTCTCGTGGTCAAACCTTGAGTTCTTGGTCACAAATTGGTATATTTGGTGGTTCTCGGTCAACCTGTTTGGACTTGTTCACAGCCCAGTTAACTGTTTGGGCCTGTTCTACTTGGAGTTGGATTTTTAACTTGGACCTAAGTGATAATTGGACTTAAAAAAAAAACAATCTTCAAATTTAAATGGCCCGGTTAACAAATGGTAGCAATTCAACCAACTCATCGCTTCATCAAGAACTTGATTCCATCATGGGGACTGCTACTCGTATACCCCGTCTCTTGTCCGATGAGGGGTTCAATGAATGGAAATTTCGTTTTGAGCACTACGCCAAGATGAAAGATTCCAAAATTTGGAAAAGCATTGTGAGGGGACCTCAAAGGATCACCTATCAAAGGGATGGTTCTGACGAAGTTCTTGTGAAACCAATTGCACAGTATGACGATGATGACTTCGCTAAAGTTGAGGAAGATGAGAGAGCTCTTTACACTCTAACCATGGCACTCTCACCTGTAACACCCTGAAACCGCAGCGGAAACGTAAACGGGATGTCACAGACACATCTGATATCAACCACATTGTTTATAAAGAAAACTAAATACATTAATATACTTCAAATTACATTATCTCGTATTTCATTACCGTCTAGGTGATACACACATCATACCATACGATACATAATTCTATGTAATATAATGAATCCTAACATCCCACATGCAAATCTTACACACATCAAGCACTTAGCACGTAAGCAATCACTTCATCTTAGTTGTACCTGAAAAGCATGTGAGAAAACGGGTCAACTACGAATAGTTGGTGAGTTTCACAATTTGAGTAAACCTTGATAAATCAATATCATAATATAATATTATCTGGGGACACTGTTAACCTAGTACTGTACCCTTTCCGGGGGCAATGTTAACCCAGAAACACCTCTTTGGACATCTGGGGACACTGTTAACCCAGTACTGTACCCATTCCGGGGGCAATGTTAACCCAAAAACACTTCTAGAGACATCTGGGGACACTGTTAACCCAGTACTGTACCCATTCTGTACGATTCCCGTACAATCAAATATTTATAAATACACGCAAATCCATGCGTTCAGTATGTACTTAAACATTTCAATAGTAACATGCTTCCGCCCCGGGAAAATATTTGAAAATAATTCAGAAAAAGGGGCTCGTGAAACTCACCTTAGCACATGCAAGCAGGTAACAACAATCATTATCAGTTAACACGTCCAATCTGTAATATGATCCCTACGATCGTTACTATACACTCGTTATTAATATAATTTTAACCAAGTTAACCGGTACATCTGGGGACACTGTTAACCCAGCACTGTACCCGTTCTGGGGGCAATGTTAACCCAGAAACACTTCTCCGGACTCAGATTGTGATATCGTTTAGAGTTCACTGGTCAAAATTATTATTAGTCGTTTTTCCCGTTTTGCGTGCCTAGCACGGTTATCCGTTTTTACGTTCCAAAAATGAGTTTGGTCACACACGACCCGAAAATAGTTGTTGACTGATAATTTAGTTAAAGTTGTGAAATTAGAGCTCGGTTTAGACGCCCCGATTGGCCGCGGGACCCGTTTCCGTATTTGGCGTACCGGAAACTGTTAAATCGGTTAAAAATACCCAAATCATCCGAATTACTTTCGGATGATTCATTTTTACTTATTTAACTCTATTATATGAAAATAGTTCATTTTTAGGGTTTTTATACACCAGTCAGTTCGTTTAGACGAACTTTACCGATTTATGCGTTTTAGACTTTAAAAGTTTGTTTTTATCTTCTTTTTAGCACAAATAATTATCCGTTTAGTCTCGGATCTTGAAATTTTGCACAAATCACTTTTTGACAGTGGGGAATTTTATAAAAATATTTTCAGAATTAATTTTTATATTTAAAATTTATTTATCTATTTTTAAACACCATTTAAACACTAAATATGTCGTAAATACCAAACGATCTTAGAAAAATCCCAAATTTCTCCTGGATGTCCCATGCGATCCACATAGTCCCCTGTAATTTTTCCAGAACCAAAATCTTCCTTTACATGCCATTTTCACTAAAACCGAGCTAGAAAACCCTAGAACTCGTTTTAAACGAAAAGCCTACTTAGACTTCTCCAACTGACCTCAAATTTTGTGTGTGACTTATTCATGATATAAAAAGCTTATCTGCAATTTTCCAGAAATTTTCATGATATATAACTATTTTTCACCATTTTTGGCCAAAACCGAGCATTAAATTCACCAAATATTCATCCTTTATCCAAAAATTACCAAAAATTCACAAAACTCGTATTTTCACGTGTAGATCATCCCTGTGAAATTTCGTGACCTAACTCTAAACCATCAACAATCTGTCCAAAAACTCCAAAACCGAACATAAACCGAATATACCTTTCGTTTTCCGCCACTACAAGCTACAAACTCGTCTTTCCGCCTTATCTACCACTAAATACAGAACCTACAACCAACATACCACAATACCAAGCAAGTTACACTCACGATCAAACCATTTCTTTCATGGTTTCGGTTATGATTCAAAAACAAAGATTTAACCGTAAAAATTCGTTTTTGATTCGTTTAATTCCTTTCTTGGACCAAGATCCCTTGTATAACCCGTATACATCACTTGATCATGCAAGAATCGGTTTTCATCATTGAAACCTCATTTTCTTGCAAATAAACTCAAGAAACGAAGATGGAAACATGATTAACTCGATTCTTTACCTTGTTTTCTTGCTACAAAATCTCGGTTTTGGATCATGATCTTGAGAGGAAGAGATGGATGTTGATTTGTTGGATGAAAAAAAAGAAATAAAGGGCTATGGGGTTTTCCCCAATCCGATCGGAACTCTTAGGGGGGTGGGGTGGGACCCACCTCTCCATTCTAGGCCACATGTTTGGATTTCGGATATCCGGATAATGTTTTGGATAATCTGGTTCAGTCGTTTTTCGGTTAAATGTCTAATTCGGCTTAAAACGAGGTTAAAACGGTCGTTTTTCGGCTTAAAAACCGATTTAAAAACTTTAAAAACTTAAACCATGACGTTTATTAACTTAAAACATCATATCACTAATTATCGCGCATCTTTTTCGGCTTGATCGATCATCTCTTGCTCGGTCTGGTATTAAAGGTTTCGTTTAATGTACCGACGTACCATTAAATCGAAATTCTTTTTCTGTGCTTTAATTCACTTATCCCGAAGCTTTAATACTTCGTAAACATCACTAAATATCATATATCTCGTCTATAATTGAACCCTCAATTCGTTCGGGTTTCAATAACTATCGATCGATTAATCGCATATTCAATACGATGAATTATATATTCACGTACGATCAATACAGTGAACCATGTATTCTCGTATAATTACTATGGTAACTCATGTACCCGACATTAAATATGACGTAACTATTGTCTACCGGTTAGGGTATACCGGGTTTCGTCGGAATCGTTACATTCTCCCCCCGTTAAGAAATTTCGTCCTCGAAATTTTACACGCCTACTATTCCCTTCCGAGAGAAGGGTGGGGGGTTTTTCCTTCAGAATTCACCCTCGCGTTACCAGGTATAATCTGGTCCTCGCTGTGAATTCACTTAATCTTAATCAATAAAGCTTGGTGTGTCCAAACTGTTTAGTTTTCCCGTCTACTATCTCAACGGAATTATTTATGATATCAAGTATGTCTTCTATGAGTACTTCCATTACTAGTACTTTCGTTTGCCTCATCGCTTAGGTACTTTTCAATCCGTATACATGGCAAAACATCATGTATAATACTTAGCCCCTGGAGTATTTTAATCGATAAACTAAATGACCAATCATGGAGATAGTCTCATGAGGTCCAATATATTAAGGAGCTATTTTCGGTTTTGGCAAACCTCATATCACCTCTCTAAGGTGATGCCTTAAAAATGCCTTGTCACCTCTTTCCAATGACAATGGTTTCCTATGAATGTTGGCATAAATCCTTTGCCAATCTCGCGCTGCTTTCAACTCATCTTAAATATTATAAATCCGATTGGTTATTTCCCGAATCAATTCAAATCTTATGGCTTGATTGACGCCCATTTTCAATTTAACAAATTGGTGATAATTACTTCACCATAGAAAGCTTCAAGCTCTCGATGCTTCCTTCCCCGCCTTCCAATAATGGAAGTAGGATGCTATTTCGATCTGAGATAATTGAAAATGGTACTCCATGACGAGATACCATTTCACCATCATGAATTTGGGCGAGAATTCATCGTGGTAATCGTCATAGATTGGATGAAATGCGAGGATTGGTTAATCGATCCGCGATTACCCAAATTGCATCGTGTCTTTGATATATCTTGGGAATTTGCGTCCCGAAACCCATTATAATTTATTCCCACTATCATTGGCGAATTTCTGTCGATGTGGCGTTCCCTAGGGTTTTTGGTGTGCAGCCTTATCTCTTGCATAACTTAAATATCACCAAAATACGTAACCATATCTTTCTCCAAACTCGGCCATTAATGAAATCCTTTCAGGTATTCGTATCATCAATAGTCAAATCCGATCCCAGATGTATGGAATATTTCGATCTATGCGCTTCGTCCATGATTAAATCACGAAGGTCATGGAGGGTCGGGATCCAAACCCGATTTTTGAAATAGAGAATTTCGTCCACGCGCTGTTCGAAATTCTTCTCATTGCCGTGAAATCCCTTCTTTTCCAATTGTTCCTCTTTTAACGCCTCACGTTGAGCGACTCGAATCAGGTCCGAAAGGTTCGACTGGACTATCATCCCCAGCGCTCGCACTCGCAATGGCTTAACCCGATCTTTCCTACTCAAGGCATTGGCTACGACGTTAGCCTTGCCGGGGTGATTAACTGATGTCACAGTCATAATCGTTTAACAACTCGACCCATCTTCGTTGCCTCATATTCAGTTCTTTCTGATCGAATATATGCTGCAAACTTTTATGATCGGTGAAGATGGTGCACTTCGTACCGTAGAGATAATGTCTCCAGATTTTAAGTGCGAAGATAACCGCTCCCAGTTCTAAGTCGTGAGTAGTGTAATTTTTCTCGTGTACTTTTAACTGTCGGGAAGCATAGGCTATAACCTTATTATTCTGCATCAACACGCGTCCTAACCCTCTACGCGATGCGTCACAATACGCGACAAAACCATCGTCTCCATCGGGGAGACTTAAAATCGGCGCTTGGCACAATTTTAATGGTTTCTATCTTATTTGGATCTTTGTGAAATCCTTGTTGCTTTACAACATGACCAAGGGATTATGCCTTCTTTATTCAAAATCACATTTCGAAAACTTCGCGTATAGCTCCTCTTGCTTTAACACTTCCACAATTTTCCTTAACCGTCGTTCGTGCTCTTCTTTACGTTGCGAATATATCAAAATATCATCAATGAATGTTATGACAAATTTGTCTAAATAAAGTTTACAGACTTGGTTCATGAGTTCCATGAATGCTGCCGGCGCATTTGTTAGCCCGAAAGGCATAACTAAGAATTCATAATGGCCGTAGCGAATCCGAAACGCTGTTGTTGCAACGTCCTCCTCTTGGATTTTTCATTTGGTGATAACTATATCTAAGACCAATTTTTCTAAAAGTAAATCGCCCTTTGCAGTTGGTTAAACAGATCATTTACTTCGAAAAAGTGAATACCTATTCTTGTTCGTCACTTTATTCAATTCTCCCTAATCAATACATATCCTAACACTTCCGTCCTTCATTTCCCAAATAACACTGGTGCACCCATGGCGACTAACTAGGTCGTATAAAACCTTTATCCAATAATTCTTTCATTTCAGTTGGCGCAAGTCGGTAAGATGCTTTAGCAACAGGGCCAGCTTGAGGTATTAAATCGATTCTGAATTCGACCTGTCGGGTTGGCGGTAATCCAGGAAGTTCTTCTGGGAAAACTTCTGGATATTTAAGTATCACTGAAACATCTTCTATATGTTTTCTTTTAAATACTTTGGCAATCGCGTTTGTTAAATACACACGTCTTCTTGTCGTAAATATTATAACATCTCAAGATGAGATTAGAGTGGTAACATAATACTGTACACTTTTCTCTGTATCTAATCGCTTCATCGTCCGAAGGAGAGCTTC
>NW_027503421.1:0-16169 GCF_021521415.1 Bidens hawaiensis
ATCCCAGTTAACATTATGAAATATTTATAACAGAATCACTAAGTTGTCTACGAAGATCAAACACATAAGGATCCTGAATCCTAAAACTATCCCTTCAAGGATCATCGAGAATTCAACATTTCTGGTAACTTAGGTCTATCTAGACCTTCTGGTATGATCTCTATTAATTAACCTTTGTGTTATATTTATTTCAATGATTTTAAACATATCAGTTTAGAAGGCTATTCCTTTAAAATTGTTTTATAATTAAAATTGGTTAACCTGTTTTAAGGATACTTTATCCTAGAATTTACACTTTGAAAGAATTCTCTTATGAAATTTTTATCAATTATTAAAGATATGATTTCCTATTGTTTATTTTTTGAGGATATTTTATCCTAAAAGATTTTCTTAATGATCTTTTATCCTATACGTCTACTTAAAATTATTTTCCAAATTATCAATAATGCTAAACTTATATTTAACAAGTATTTGAAAATAAATAAACAAATAGATAGTCAAAAGATTTATATATTAACTAGAATAAGCCCCAAGGACTAATCCAAAATTACCTAACCCGGACTTCACCATACGAAAAGATGGACCATCCATCCGGGTTAAGTAGGAGTTACTAACAGTTCATAAAGTGCAGGAAATTAAAAACATGGTCAACAAAGGCTTCATCCCCACAAACAGAGGATCCCTCCACCTTTGTCACCCCCGCCAATTGTCTTAAGGATTATAGATCCTTTATCCTAAATACTATTGTTTATTACAGACCATAGAAATTGTTCATAAAAACATCAACACCAAATAAAAAGTGAGGTCGGAGCCTTGTCTTTAATATTCTTCATCGCCCACTTAAGCTGCATCTTCAACCGCAGCATCATCTCCCCCCTTGCTAGCTTCAACCGTCTCCTTAACGCCACTGGTCCCAGCCTCAGTGTTCTCAAGCATCTCCTTGTCATCCTCACCACCAAGGTCGTCAAGGGCAGCCTTCCATTTCTCAACATCCCAAGCCGACTTGTCGAATGCGTGATCACCGGCCTCCGTCGCCATCTTGATCCGCGCTTGGAATATTGACCTAGCAGCCCACACTTTGGCTTCACCAGTTGCCTGCTCTACTGCCTCTTGACGTTGGGCTTCAGCTGAGGATATCTAATCCTCCAATTGTTTCTTGATTTGGATCATAGCCTTATCCTTAGCAACCGCAGCCTTCCCTAACCCTGCCATCTTCTCACTCATCTGAAGGATAGTCTTCTCATAATAATCCCTCATAGCAACCACAGCCTACCAATAAATTCCATGTCAAGATTGGGACAATACTGGATCCTAAATCACCAAAGTAGAAAATACGGTATACTTACGGAGCAGACGATGTCGCAATGAGTCTCGGGATCAGAGGATCTCTTCCTCTTGGAATCTGCAGATTTGGCCCTGGTAGTGGCGGTCTTGGGCTCGGAGCTGGTACCAGCCTTTGAAGCCTCCTTCTTGACAGCAGGAGAAGTAACCATGTAGTCGATGTCGTCAAGAGAGAACTTGAGTGCAGACTTTCCAGATTTCTTGGTGCATGTGGAAGAAAAATCGACAGATATGTATTCTATTTTATCTTAATTACTTTAAAATTATTAACTTACTTGACATGCTTGAACTCGAGGGGATATCACAAAATCCTTCAACAAAACGAGCTTGAAAGATTCTGACCGTGGTATCCAGCTCCAGGAACCGTTTCGCTTTTTCTTTTGCTCCAGGTAATTTGCTCAATGAAGCGAAGTTCTCAACTGCAGATAACAAGAAACAGTAAGGATTAAAGTTGAAGAATAAAGGATCCTGCTATTCCTTAAGGATCCATGATCCTACCCCTCGTGACCCACGTTGAAGGAAGATCAGTCCCCCTGGTATCGAGTCGCGTTTAACAAAGAAGAATTGATTCCTCCACACTGAATCATTTAGCGTGGCTTTGGAGATTGGATGGGGCTGTCGGGGCTTGGATTTGAAGATAAAACGGGAGGAACCGAAGGTAGTAAGGGTATACAGATAAGACAACTCCGGAAGGCCAAAATCGATTTTTTCCTCCTTGATGATTCTTTCGATGATGCTGAGAACCCTCCAGATCATCGGCATGGCCTGTATGTAAGATATGCCGGTAGAATCGAAAAACTTTGGGTAAAAAGCGGAAAGGGGTATTTATAGTCGATAAGAAAGGGAGTTGCGGGAAAGCAGACCCAAACCTTGGAATAAATATCGCATTTAATGCTGGATTCGTAGGGTCGGAACAGGGTGTCTGGAGGAAATAATGTATGAAAACTGTCGACCTCGGGATCCGTGAGCTTACAAATGTCAGAAGATGGGTTGGAGAGCAGACCTTGGGGTTCCATTTTGACTAGTTCAGAACCACCGGACGACTGTTCGGAAGGTTTAGAAGGGGTCAGAGAAGAAGAAGAAGAAGAAGCGGCGGACATGATTAAAGAAAATAAGAAACAAGGGTTAGAAGAATACCTGATGCGTCGGATGAAGGTGTTTATAATCAAAGATATAGGGCGGAATATATAGACGGTTATAATTAACCTTGGGGGCTAAATGGAAAATTTTCTGGCAAAACCGTCCCATCATACAGTTTTCACAGTGATTTTGAATTTCAAAATGACAGCTGTGCTCCACTGTCACCCGCCATTTTGGGGGCAATTGTTAGGTCACGATTTTTATACTGAGGATCCTTAATCCTTGACTGTCTTACAGATAGTTTATCCTTGAGATATAAAGGATCGACGATCCTCGGTATTGTTTGTTTACTAATGATTGTGTTTAGTATGGTGATGTGTTAGACAGGTATATCAAATGTAAGACGAACTTGCATCAATTATCCTCACAAGACAACCTTTAGCTAGAGCATGGATCCAGGATCCTAATTCAACATAGCTGATTATGGACGAACTCTCTAGAAGATTGACATTTAAATAATAACAACGGTATCTAGACCCGGTCTAACCGCTTATTTCGCTAGTGAATGGCTATCTGCACGTGGTCAAACAGCACGTTGGTGAAGAATGGAAGACTAGCGGATTTATAGGATGAAGTTGTTAAGTTTGTTAATTTCTTATATATATACGGGATATGATCGAGCTAGATACACACATGTACTTACACACACTAGAGCAGAACTAAACACTCTCTCTATTCACTAGCTTTCATTGTAATCTCGATTATAAACTCCACAAACACTGTAATACCTTTTTTGTTAATCAATAAACTCGACGGTCATAGTTTTCACCGTCCGGGGGTTTTTTGTGCCGGAGACCACGATAACCATATACTCATCAACCAAAGGTTACCTTGTTGATCTTTGATTGGAGTGAATCGACCAAAGATTAGCTTAAGAATCCTTGACCGACGTCATTTCTTTAAAGATTACCTCGATAAGTTTTGACCGAAGTAAGACTATCTTGGTTAAGGGCTTTTTCCCTGGTGATCAAATCATTGTGTTCACCAATATTACAATTATACACTTGCTTTTACCGAGTTAGCACCTTACCTCACTTAACAGATTTGGATACGTGATCCTTGACAGATTTTTGTCCAAAATAATATATATATATATATATATATATATATATATATATATATATATTGTACATGTATATGATTAAACCAAAGTTTGGAAAGAAATTAGTTACGGTTTTGGTTTTGGTTAAATATATTAATTACTTTTTATATCATTTACTAATGATTTAATATGATAAATACCAATTAAAACTAAAATTTCCAAAAACAATGGGCTAGGGGGGTTCAAACCCGCTCCTCGAGCGGTTCATAGCATTAACACATCCACCTATGCAATCTGTAATGTACAAACAATTACCTCAAACAAATCTAAAACAAAGGTTAATTACGTATGACAGAGCCGATGTGCAGACGGCCAAAAAACGAATAAATACGGGCAGAAACAGGTGATTACAATAAAATTAACTATGGGGGAAAAGTTTGCACTGGTATAAGGATGTTATATGTGTGTTTAATTGAATTATCAAGATCGTTATAATATAGATTGATGATCAAAGGGTGTCTACTAGTATAAATTAAGCAATACAGTTCCGTTTTGATTGATTTGACAAAATACGAGTGTCGGTTATGCCGTAAATGGTAAGATTAAGAAGTCAGTTGATTTGATTTCCAATATTACAACGACAATTGTGGCTCAAGTTTGTTAAACGAGTTGTGGTTTGCGAAATGGGTATGGTATACGGGTCGGGTTAAATGGATAAACGGGTTTAAAGAATATAATAAACAAAACTTGCATTTAAGTCCCTAAAGAATGTAGGTGGAAACATATATGGGTAATAGTTTTGGTTTGGGATAATTTTTATCATTACTTGAAAGTTATAAATATATGATATATAAATAATTAAAAATAATATTATAACAATTAATTAAACTCGATAAATGCAGTATTTTTATTGATAAAATTTCCTAAACATCGAAATTGGTCGGGTATTTAATAAAAATCTTAATTTGAAAAATCTGTGTTGTTACGCATCTCTCTTATGATATGATTGATGATATGAAATTTTGAAGACGTGAAATGAAGGTTAAAGACTTAATATATTTTTATTTTTATTTGTCACCATTGCTATTGTTATCATTTTATTTCTATTTAAATTTGTTTGTTAGTACTAAATAATACTCTATACTAATATATTATTTTATATTTCATTTGTTTTTATTATATTTATTTTTTTGGAGCTGGGATCTCGTTAGAAGCAATCTCTCTATCCCTAAAGACAAGGATAAAATTTGTGTATATCTCACCTTGTGACCACTCCAATCCTAATTGTAGCTTTGGCTATTTGTGGGATACATTAACTATGATTTTTTTTTCTTATCTCTATCCTATAAATACAAGAGTTAAGTAAATATTATTATTTGGAAAATTGGTTTTAAATAATCCCAACTATAGCCTATTGGTAAATATCCATCCAAACTTTACACTTGCCTGCTGGAAGTGCCAACTACTTGTGCATTTGTTTTTAACGGGCCGCGACTAACGGATGTTAACTCCGTTAGTCTTTTTCTGACGTGGCCATCCCAGTTGGCAAAAACTTGATTACGTGGAACGCGACGTGGCGGCTGACTGTGTATTAGCAGACCAGTCGTCATCATCATAATAATAATAATAATAATAACGTGACACGGCCTGCCACAATAAACCATCCGTTATTTCCTCACCTTTAAATCCAATGTTGCAGACTAGAACAAACCTTTACGATCCCCCAAATCTTCTTCCATCAATGGCGGATCTTCACCTTCATCTCCACGAAGAAGACGATGATGAAGATCATCAATGGTCTCCAGATCTCGACAGCTTCCCTTCAGATCTCGACTTACCTTCACTCCAGTATTAGCTCCAGCCACACCACTCTCCACCATAAAATCATTACTCAGCTTCCGCTTCAACACATTAGCCATCGGCGGCCGCGGCGGAAGCGCCGACTTCACTTTTCCAACACACGGCGAACCTGCCGCATCCGTAATCTCACACGGCGGATCATTCTCCTTCAACAGCTTCTGTATCCGACTCGAATGCTTCACCTGCTTGCTTGGGATCGGTGAAGTGGCTTTTTGACTATATTACTCCTTTGGGATTTGATTGAAGAAGACGGTGGTTGGGTTGTGGGAAAGAAATGGGTGGGGATTTATTATTATTATTATTATTATTATTATTATTATTATTATTATGACTGGTCTGCTAATACACAGTCAACCGTCACGTCGTGTTCCACGTAATCAAGTTTTTGTCAACTGGGATGGCCACATCAGAAAAAGACTAACGGAGTTAACATCCGTTAGTCGCGACCCGTTAAAAACAAATGCACAAGTAGTTGGTACTGCCAGCAGGCAAATGTAAAGTTGGGATGGATATTTACCAATAGGCAATAGTTTGGATTATTTAAAACCAATTTTCCTTATTATTTTTATACGATTTATAGATTATACTTAAAATCTTTACATTTTATGGTATATAAGCCTTGATTATATTAAACCGTATACAATATTTATATGAAATAGACATTATATCTTATTTCCCATTTTTAAAATAAAATTAATATTTTACGTTAGCAATGTAGACATCTTTAAATTCACATGTCACATAGTTTGAAAAATGTAAGAATCTTCAGATGCTAGACGTCAAAACTCAAAAAAGGGCCGTGTGCTGATGACATTCTGTTTTGACTTTTTCATGTGTTTTCTTATAGAAAATAAATAAATAAATAAATAATAATAATAAACAAAAAATATATTCAAACAAATGAAACAAAAATTAAAGTAAAAACTATACACGTAGCTTTATTGAAACAAAATTCAAAACTAATTACAATTTTATCGTGTATATCCCTATCTTAATACTATTTGTTATAATTTTATCGTTATATTTTCTCTCTTCTACAATCACAAACGCATATTCATTCCATTGTGACAGGTATGAGTGTGTATAGTTGGTTTGTTCTGGTAAGCATAATTAATGTTTAGTTATGAAAGATTGCTTAACTATAATCATAACCGAATGGTCGGTTAACCATTGGTATCGGTTAATTGTCCAATGTATTTTTTATGTTTTTATTTATATTTATAGGCTCAGATCGATTCAGTTAAAGTTGGTAAATGAAGGCACATCAATCATAACCATAATCGTCACTTTTGTTCGGTTATGGTTGATTTCAATCAGTTTTTTGGTTGATGGTTCGATTTTGATTATGGTTCAGTTTTTGCTCATCTAATATGATCAAACGATTCAACAGAAAAACGACAAGCCAACCACATTGTAAAGGAACTAAAGGTATGTAGTTGAGAAAAGTTGAAAACAGAAGTCAAAACGTGTATTGATTTTAAACGACTCAAAACTTCTAATAATACTAGTAAAAGTGGCCCAATCCACTAACTCGTTCAAAGAAAATGTTAGCCCATTGATGATTTAATTTCACACTATATAATAAAAGGACTAATACTTAGAGGTAAAAAAAAACTCGAACCCGGAACCGGACCCGAAATACAACACCGGAACTAGTTTTTTCAATACCCGAGTTTTTAATACCCGAACCCGTACCCGACCCTACCCGTAGGGTACAGAGAGGGTATGCATTTCGATACTAAAACCCGAACCGGACCCGATTTGTACCCGGAATACCCGGAAAACCGAATCGGTTCTATACCCGGAACCGGATTTTTACAATACCCGAAACCAGGTATTTCAAATTCCCGAAAAATACCTTAAAAATACCCGAAAAATACCTCTAAAAAAGCGAAACCTTTTAAAAAATCCAATCTATACCCGGAAAAAAACCCAAAAAACCCACAAATAGGGTTTTTTCAATACCCGAAAATAGGGTATTCAAATACCCGGTTTCAGAATACCCGGTTCTATACCCGACCGGAACCCGATGCATAGGGTATGGTTTTTAGAGGCAATACTCGGACCCGAACCCTACCCGGTTTTTACCAATACCCGGTCATACCCGAACCTGGGTATTTGAAAAACCCGATTTGTGCCCCTCTACTAATACTTTTGTGAGTTTTTGTTTTGACCAAATAAGTTTCATTTTTAAATTTAACTAGTTTATTGAAGATGCGGTGGTTCTTGATATTTTGGTTGCTATAATCAAATTTTAACATATTTTATTTTTTTCTTATAACATATAAAATATATACCCTTTTACAAAACTGCAAGCATATCATCGTAACATACCTATTTTTCGACTTGATGTAAATTTTACTCACAATCAAGTTGTGAATAGTAATGTACAACGAAACTCAAACGTACATGTCATTAAAACGTCATCAGTTAGTTTTGTTCTCGTTAATCTTTTTCATTACTTTAATGATATACTTTTATTTGTTTTTTCATTTACAAATCGAACTGATACAGGCCAAACATTGGCACTGGTATTCGTTTTTATGGCTGTCGCTTGATGTAAAACATGTGTCGATGCCCTATTGAACATATCCTTAGGTTGTATACACAGTGCCACTATCATACCGTTAATGTAACGAACCAAATCGATATTGACCAAAAACCCATCGCAAAGTGTAGGCAATCCCACTAGTTTTCATAACTTGTTAAATTTAGTTACAAAGTTTACTGCTAAAACATCTTTTTTTTTTTATCTCAAATTTGAGATGTTTTAGATGTTTTTTTTTATCTAAAACATCTTATAAATGATTTTACTTGAAATAAAGTTTAAATCATTTTGCTCATTTCAAATGTTACACGGCCCTATGGTCCAGAACAGTATTTTACAGTTCCGGATTCACATATTATCACTTCGAAGAAACAGTAACATTTTCAACAAGTACATTGCTATCAGATGTGATTCTATACGCGACATCTAAGCCTTCCAAATTCAAATGATAAATAATATCACGTCCTTCATCATCATAAACCTGCTTGTTTTTTATCTTTTCATAATTTTCCGCAACTTGGGTTCATTGTGATACCGACCTAATGTCCCATGAAAGCACTTGTTTGACCAACATTTGGAATTCTTCAGGTGATGTATATAGTGATTTCTTGTCCTGCAAGTAACGGTTTAGCATAAACCAATGCAAACAAACATATGAACAATGATGAATATTATGTTATACGAGTTCATAGTTCTTACTATTGCGGGCCAACAATCGATTAGAGTTGCAAGAAAATCATCAGAAAAATCAACCGAAGCCACCGTAAAAAATCGTCCATCTGTTCATAACGTTAACATTAAGTTAGCTAGTTTTATAGGTTTGACCAACTTTGACCAATATTTGTCGTAGTACACGGAGATACCTTAACCCAATGGGGAACATTTGCTCCTTGAATACTGTCACAATATGGTAAATAGGGCTTGATATCCAGAACAGGCTACATACAACATAAATTCTATCAAAAAATGAAGTAATGACATAATAATTTAATTTATAATTTTCACAAGTGAAATATAATAATATGATACGAACCCATCACACAAGAAGGGTCGGGTCAAAGTCAAAGCTATTTATTGGACCTTGTCAAAGTCATCTATAAGGAGTCAAAGTCGCTTAATTAGGGGAGTCAAGGGCTGAATTAGGGGAGTCAAAGTCAAGAGGCGTATTTAGTGGAGAAACTTCTTATGACCTTTTGAGTATAAATAAAGCTAGGTCTCTTCTATTTCAAGGAGTCTAAATTATTTAAAATATATCAAGTTTTATTGTAATTGTAATATGGAGACTAACCCTTCTCGAATTGGGTCTTTTATCTAAGTAATCGAATCTTTTGCTTGAGTCTAGATTCTAGACTCTATCATGATATCACAGTAATGGAGTAAAACTGACTTACAGTGCCATCAACCAAATCCACACCAGAAAGAAGGATGCTGCTTTCTTGAACCGATTCCACCTAATTGAAAAATATTGTATTTTCATTTAAAAATTTTCAATTTTTAATTAATAGTAAAATTCATATAACTCAAGATTATAGTTCCCTTGTTTTTTAAAGTAAACCTCTAGATTCAAATAACTTTGTAACAAATTCTGATGATAATCTTGACTTCTTATACCGAATTTAAAAACACTTGCCTTGTGTGACTTGTAAAGGAAATTTGTTAGTTTAACTTTAACCGAACAAACGATGAACACAAACAATTAAAGAAACTGGGTTTGCTTGTTCGTGTTCGTTTGATAAGAAAATGAGCATATATGTGTTTGTTTATGTTTGTTCGTTAACAGTATAAACAAACGGTTCACGAATGTATACCAACATAATGTGAAAAATTGTTTGTTGGGCCTAAAACCATTAAAGCTAAATTAAGTTGTAATAGGCCAAAAATTTTAAATGAATATATATTAACGAACGTAAATGAAAGAACTTAAACAAATTCATATATACCAATGTTCACAAACATAAACGAACGAATTTGTTCATTGAACATCTGATTCGTTACTTACAGGCCTACTTGTTTCAAAATAAATGCAACACATACTAAACATATGGTTTGAAAAGATAATATCTAAAACACCGCTCAATAAAAAGAATATAACGTAATCTTGTTAAACGGGCTCGGGCAAGTGGTACAATCAGAGGTTGTCTTGGTGTTCCATTTCTGAATACATGAGTGTTTCAAAAACATATTTCATACTTTGATATGAAAAGTTATTGTAGCTAATAATACCTGGTAGAGAAACATGATCGAATGGTGCCAAAAGGTGTCATGGGATACGTTGTTTCCAACTTGTCGGTTTTAGGTTGAAGCATTGCTTTTCTTAAATCCTGTATCATTAGTATATCATGTATATATGAGTTACAGCCAATTGGTAGCTCCTACTAAAAAGCATACCACAATCTTGCAGACTCATTTATCACAGTATATCTTTCTACCATAACTATTTATAGACACAATGACAAAGTAAAATAATAATAAAAGATAAAAGTAGGGACCTGTTGGGCTCTGATTCGACCTTGTCTCTCAGCAGCACATTTTTGCAATGATTCGTTGAGCCATTTCTCAAGTTCCTTTATTATTATAACATTCTCATTCTTTCTCTTCTTACTCTTACTCCTCCATAATAACTAAACTAATTGATGATCCAATTTAAGCCTTTAAATCAAAATTGAAAATCAGGAGATTTATAAGATAATGTTAATGCTAATGTTACCAGAGGAGGAGATTGTTGTAGCGAAGGTGAAAGTGATGATGGATAAAGTCAGCACCCACTTTGACTTTGAGGTTTCCGCCATTAACGCATAAAACTAAAACTAGGGCAACTAGCAATACTGTTTGTTATAACTTATAAAGGTACAAGAATAGTCCTTGATGTCCGTATTATTATTATACATACCCTAGAGCTTTTTATCTTTGCACTTTTATTCCTATTCTTAACCCACCAGCCCCGCTCTTTCATTTTCTATTTAGACAAAATGGCAAAAGACGTCATTTATGTTTTCTCTGATTTTCAATAGTCGTCCTTTAGCAAACTCAATAGCATAAGTCATTATTCATGTATCAAATATGTTGCACGTTACGTCCTTTAGCACTAACCTAGTTAAAATTTTCTTTGGTTATGTGCAAAGCATATGAGGGCATTGTGGTCATTTTACCCTTTTAATGACTATTTATGTATTTAGATGAAAGATATACCTTCTTCATCACCATCCAACCCATCAACTCCGGCCACCACCACCACCAACTCCGGCCACCACTATCAACTCCGGCACCATCCAACCTATCTCTCACACACACCCCTCTACCATCCCCTCCCCATAATCATCTTCTTCATCACCATCAAAACCCGTTTCCCGGCGACCAACTCCCACCCACATCAATTTACATCCGTCCGCACAGGGGGCAACGACCAACTCCCTCTCTCTCTCTCTCTCTCATTTTCACATCTCTTTAGTCACTTTGAAGACCACTGTCTCAACTCTCCAGTTGTCGGCCACCACCACCACGACCACCGCAGAGAAAACCCCTTTTAAATTAAACCACCGCAACAAAACCCTGACACAACCACCGTTCTCGTAACCCCCGGTCAATTTCCGGCGATTTAGCTAAAAATAATCAGATCTGACTTGATATACACCTTGTTTGTGACTTTCATCAGCGTTGATTAACGCAGATCTAAGATCTAAAAGGTTCAACCTTCCACCACCACACCAACTATACACCGACGATCAGAGATTAGCCCTAATCAGTGGTCCGGTGGTGGTGTGGTGCAGGTGACGTGGCGGCAAGGAGTTAACGCCGGTGATGATTAGAGATGGATGAGATGTATTAACAGGAGATAATATCATTGTAGCTGTGTGAGGATTAGAGATGGAGATGGATGCGAAGAAGATGGCGTCGATGGTGGTGGTGCAATGGCTGTATATATATATATATATATATATATATATATATATATATATATATATATATATATACAGAGAGAATAAATAAAGACTTTATTTGTTTTTATATATAATTTTTTCATTTATTTAATAAATATGTAAAGTTACAAAAATACCCTCACGTGTCTTGCACATGACTGGATTTAACGGAAAATATTAACTGGGTTAGCGCGAAAGGACATGGCGTAATAGAGTTTTTAAGCATAAAGATGTTTTGTGCCATTAAGTTTGCTAAAGGACGACTATTAAAAAACCATGAAAACATAAAGGACCTGTTTTGCCATTTTGTCTTCAATTTATTTCTTTCTTTCCTTCTTTCTTTCTTGTTATTCCATTTTTTTTAAGGTATTACAGGTGTATAGAGAATTATGAAGAGAAATAGACTAATGAGTATCATGTATTCTTTTTCTGTTGAAACTTTTGTTTTTATGGTTTACTTTTATCATTTTCAAATAATTGTAACATTTAACATTTTAAAAAGGCTTTATGATTTGATTTAGAAAACGTTGAATCTTATTGTGTAGCTGTCTTGAGGTTGCTAATGAACTAAATTTAGAAATTAAAAAAAACAAAACTAACATTTAATATTATACTAAAAATGTTTTAGGGTGGACTGTGGAGAGTGTTATACTTTTACTTCTATGGGTGGACACAGTAACTGACATGATTATAATGGGTGTAGCAAATGGGAAACAACGATGCTTCTTTTTTATTACAAGCCCCAACTTTGAAGCACAAAACTATCACATGTTTAGGTGTAGTTAGTTATTTTAATCTCTTTTTGCACTTTAGGAAACATCATAGAAAAATAGGTTTGAGTTTTATATTCTTTGTGTTTAATGGTTTGTGTGCTTTGATATCAGAAATTGTTGTTGAAAGTGTTATTGTGCCTATTGTATGTAGGAAACGCTTGCAGAATCCATCAGTTACAAACTTGTTCCCTTTTGAATAGAAACACTGCATGGAATGCATGACATGATTGCTTCTATTATGCTCTGCAAATTAGAATTAAGCAATTGACTTCCAGGCCCGGCCCAAAGGTGTGGCTGGGTAGTCGACGGCCATAGGCCCGACACCCCGATAGGCCCGAAAGTTTTTTTTTTTTTAAAATGTATTTATGTGAAGAAAAAAAAATGTATAATCAATGTTTAAACACATTTACATAAACAGTAGCTTGATCTAGTGGTAAAGAGATATGACTTATAACCAAGAGGTTGTGGGTTCTAGTCTTATTTAAGACATTTTTTTTAGTATTTTTTACACAAAGGTTTTTTAAACAACTCAAATCATAACCTAGTAAGCCCACGTAAAATTAAATTGTTTAAACACAACAAAATGTTCCTTTTACTTAAGGCCAAAAAAAAATTTCGCCTTTGACCCAAAAGAAATTTTGATTTTCCGGAGCCGGCCCTGTTGACTTCTATATAGTTTTGGTTATGTTGTCTTTTAATACTAGATTTTGCTCTTTTTAACAAGCAAGACCGTAAGGAACATGCAACAATTTTGCAATTGCTTCATGAGTTATGGTGTATTTTTTATACGTTTAGTTAGATTATGCAACAACCGAAAGCATATTTTAAGCAGATGCATATATGTAAATTCACATGCATAAAGATAAGATATTTTCTTCTAAAGTTTTCATGATTTTATCAGAGACTCGACAACCTCATAATGATTTTAAATCCGTACAAACTTTGACTTTCTACATTTGTCATCCCCAATATTATATTAATCATGCTAACTTAGAATTTTGTGTTCTAAAATTTTCTTTTTTTCATTTCTTTTTTGTTTTATGTGTTTTACATTGTTTAATGAAGAATGCAATGGGTTTTTTTTATGTTTATAGTTGATTTGAATCATTAAATATACCTAACACGTCATTTTTCTACGATTACAACGCATTCTGATCTTTTATTATATATGACCTACATGGAGCTCAAAAAATACAATCATCACATAAGAGGAGATAACTTGCGCGAACCCGCAGCAACGCGCATGAACTTTTGCTAATTGTATATTATGTATTTTAACTTTTAAATGGTGATGTGTAAAAATACCATTTTACCATTCCATATAACCCGAAAGTTCATTCCACTCTAGGCCTATAGAATAGTTGGTCGGCCTTGTTCTCTTTGACCCGACCCATTACTTACCCGATCCATTTTGTGCCCCTCGTAGCAAAAAATTCTGGATCCGCCACTGATTTTACTTGACATCTTTTATCAAAAGGAAAACATCTTTCTAACAACTTTCTCTCCAAGACTTATCTATTAATATCTTTCTAATCACAACTATAAATATCTCCTCATTTTCATCTTTTTCTTTTGGCCCATTCTTCTTCTTCTCTCTCTGATAATAATTTTATCAGTGAAGTTTTTAATTTATATTTTTATTGTGTTTGTTTATCTCGATATCACAAGGTATGCATAAATATTTGTTTTTGTTCATGTTTTCTTCTTCTTCTTCTTCTTCTTCTTCTACCATGACCTAATAATTATGTTTATGATCTCACTTAATCTATACACTATTGTGTATAGGATGGAGAAGACAAAGAACATACACACCATAACAAGTTTTACATTTTTGAAGTCTTTGTTTGTTTTATTTATTTTGATTCATAACCATTATGATTTTGATGATACATGACCCAAAATATTGTATTTATCATACCGCAAGTGCTTCATAATTTTCTTTATCAAAATCCATTCAAAAGCATCAAAAACATTGTTGTTTACAATGAACTAAATTTGACAGCAGAATTGTCCAGCAAAGGTTGAGCAATAACTAGGTCATAAAAAACTGGAAAGATGCAAGGCCAAATCCTATCATTAACTTTATTGAGTTACGGTTCGATAGATTATTTATTTGTATTTTTATTCTTTCTTATGGCTTCACAATCGTTATTTTAAAATTAGTGTGCAGATTTGTACCCTCTGTGAAATCAACTATTTTAGCCTATCTCGGGTCCGAATCTGGGGAAACTTTCTAAAGCAAAGTTTTCCCTTACATATAGTTTAGTTTACTGGAGATTCTTATAATTTTTGAGATATTATTGATATTTATAAACATTTATGCAATCGGTGACAAAAATCTGTCCAAAACTGATTTCGTTTTTCTTGCTTCTTTTTCAACTTCTAATTGTGTTATTATAATACATATATGTTTCTTTGACCTTTATTTATCCAACACACTCTAAAGAATCTTAATTACTTGGATTTAGGAATTACTTATTAAGACTCACCCAAGCTTAACCAGACATGATATTTTCATTCACCAATCAAGGTGAATAATCACACCCCACCCCCTCCCCCCTTTTACTTTTTTATATTTCGGGGGTTTTATGCGTACTTATTATTTATTTATTATACAAGTATATACTCATAAACAATTCCACTAATTGCATAGTTGTGATATTGCTCGATTAGTTGCTGATTGCTAATAACTATGTGTTTACACTTTTTATGATTGGTTGGTATTCATCCTCATCCCTATCCTCATAGTATGATCATATGCCGTCCGAGTAAACATATCTATATCTAGTGGCATGTTGAAAAGACACTTCTATTTATGTTATGCTAGTTGATGTAATGCACATTATTGTAAGGAATTGCCAGTTATTATTATCATATATCTCTCAATTTATGATTACATGCTTAACATTATGTTGATAAAATATATCTAGTTTTTAGCATATCGCAGATATCTATTTGGGATAAAGTGAAGTTTTGAAGACTTAGTTGGACCTTAGGTTTTAATAAAAACAAAAAAAAAACAAATTGTTAGTTTAAGCTTGATGTAATGTGTTGAATTATTTTGTTTATGAAACTATTGTGTACGATGATTTTAGTGATTACATTAGAAATTGACACATATTATTTTTAGTGTCTTTTGAGCTATATGATACAAATTATGTCACGCCCCGACATGTTCCACCGTAGGTTGGGGAGTGACACTACCGACCATCGTCAGCCTCCGATCACGTGTGAAAAGTTTAGTGGCGGGGCAGGTTCCAGAGAGACCCCTCACATGAGGGTTTTCAGCCGAGCTGCCACGTCGGACCATTTGACACCCCCACTGGTGTATACTGGCCAACCTTAGGGATTATGAATCATGACCATATATGTATATATCTATATCTGTCATATGTTACTGTGCATTTAATCAATATACAAACACTTTTAATTTGTGGTCAAGTTTTGAAATGCAACCAACCATTAACCTTAAATAGACAGTTACTTTGGACTAAAATAAATAATACATGCTCATTGAAGTATGTTGCAAACACATGTCATGTTCAGTT
>NW_027503422.1:0-28554 GCF_021521415.1 Bidens hawaiensis
CAACTGGGCTAGGCTCAGGAAACGGTGAAACTGAGCCAAATCCAGTTTTAAACATTTCATAGCATACAACGTCACAATCTAAGACTATGGTCATGTTCTGGGCCTAACAGCTATACCCAGATTATCTATACAGCCCGACTTAGCTTGAACACTGTACTAGTATTAACGATACGATACCGTTTATAGGAATCAGGCTATAAACGAGGCATCTGACTTATTGATACGTAATTTCCGTGCGAACTACGATAAGGTGAGTTTCACGACCCCCACTTTCTAAACTGTTTTACGAACTTTTGGGGTGAAAAGCATGTTTACATATACTGATATACTTGAAAACGTGTGATGATGTGGATTATCTAAGTACTAACACTTGACAAGTCCCCACAAACACAAGTGATTAACTTCGTGCCGGTGACGTGTGGATAGTACTATCGGTTTGACAAACCCAACTGACAGAGCCGGAGGGGTATGCCGGAACATATGTAAACCCAGTTGCACATTGTCATTATATTTTTACATACTGCTATGTGGTGTTAGACATAGTACATACTTGGGGCAAAGTGGCTGTTAAATGCCAACGGGAGTGCATGGGCAGTGGAGGCCATGTGTTTTAGCTCGTTTCGGTTTCACTTGTGGCTTAGTATAATACATCATACACATACATATATACATACACACTGTAAACTTTACGAACTCGTGTACTGATTTCATTGACACTCGTGAAACTTGAAACTCACCAACTAGACGTAGTTGACCCGTTTTAACATGCTTTTCAGGTAAAGCAAAAGTGGAATGATTTGCTTACATGCTTGGTGTTAGAAGGAAAGTTGAATAGCTGTGAATAGACGCTGATATAATACTGAATAAGAAGCTCGTAAACCGGTTATGTGTTTTTCACCTAGTTTGTAAACATAGTACCTACCAATGTAATATGATGTAAATTAGCTGTTGAATTTCTTTATAAACAATGTGGTTGATACCAGTGTTATCTGTTACATTCCCGTATTACGCTTCCGCAACTACCTAGTCGGGGTGTGACATGTTGTTAAAAGGTGAACGAACAAACTTATATTTGTCTTATTCTTTGATTTTGTTCTGAATACCACAAATATTTCCAGTTGATACAAGATTCTTCAAAAATTCATTCTCAACTTGGAGTTTGATATTTTTCACTTTTTCATCAATCACCATTTTCTTCAAACCTTCAATTTCAGTCACATACCTTGACTGTATTCTTTAACTATCCATGCAATCTTGTTCAAGGCTTTTGATTCTCTCTTCATAGGTAACATCACTTGCTTCATATAAATTTATCATGCTTTGCTTTTTGAAACATTCACTTACAAGATTTCGTACCTTCAATTTTAATGATTCAATGGTTTCAATTAATTCAAATGTTGAGTTTGAATGTACCTGAGTTGAAGAAGATCTGGCTTCATTCTCAATTTTAGCCATGAATGCCACAATGATGTTTTCTATTTCATTGGCATGATCACTCCAGTCAAATCCACCTTCTTGTTGAGCAGCAACTGCCACATTTCCTTGGTTTCTGGGTTAATTGTTGACATTTTTTATGTGGTTTGTAGGAGCTTGTTGAGGGTTCTGATTCTTGTTTCTTTGGTAATTCTAATTTTGAGGAACAACTTGTTGGTAATGATGTGGTTGTTGGTTGTGGTTGAAATTGTTGTTGTAGTTTCTTTGCTGCCCTTGCTGGTATTGATACTGGTTTCATGGTTATTCGTTCTGATATTGATTGTTTTGGAAGTTTCTTGGTTGATTGCAGTCATTTGCAAAGTGTCCTGGTTGTTGACAGTTATAGAATATTCTTTAGACTTGTCAAAACCTATTATTTCATTACGACCTGACACAAGAGAGCTTCAAGTCCTGTTGAACAACCTTTTGCTTCTAAGTGCTAGCATAACAGCTTGCCACTTTAAATCCATGTCCTCTAGATAATCAACATCAATTTGCTCAAGATCATCTTGAACAACACTGGTATGGATCATGTTCTTGGCAACAAAAGAATTATATGAGTCTGTGAACATTGAAAACAGGGCTTTATATTCATTTCCTTTCCCAACGTTACCACCAACATAAGGTGTATGCCCACTGGCCATTGAGGCTGTGTCACTATCATCAATCAGCTGAACATTGAACCATGACTGTCCACTCTGATTACTTGAACTTCCAACAACAAAGCCTCTTGGAGTGTCACCACCATGTTCACTTGGTTATTCAATGATTGAAATTTGTTGTAGGTTCTTCACATACAAGTTTCCCATTGGAGCAATAAGTGCATTAGATGCTTGAAAACAAGGTTTGTCTTCTTTTATCATCTCATTCTCAATCTCCCAATCTCTGCTGCTTGCAAGAAGCAAATCACATCATCAAGCTTAAGAGCGTAATAGTTTGATTTCTGCCTGATAAACTTGCATGAAGTGTACCATTCTTTTGACAGAGATGATAACAACTTTATTCTTATCAGCATCAGTGACAACGTAATCAGTTGTCCTGATTTCATTCATAATATTCAGAAATCTTTCCAATACTGACTTCAGCCTCTCACCATCTTTGTATTTGAATCTATTAAGCTGCTGCTTAAGCCTCTCCTTCTTGATATTCTTCAATTCTGAGTTGCCTTCAAACATCTCCAGTATTGCATCATACATGGCTTTAGCAGTGGTATGGTGAGCAACCTTTGTCAGAATGTCCCAAGATAAGCCTAATTTCAACATAGCAAGAGCTCAATCATCAACCTTTCTCAATCTTACTCCAACAACCTGGTTGTTGTTTGTTCCATCAGGCACATATGGTCCATTTTTTATAGAGTTCCACATTTCCAAATCATTGTAACAGACAATTGTTTTGAATAGCACTTTGCATTTTATATAGTTCTCCTGTCGGTCCTGATTAGTCACTCAATACTCACAACAATGTCATAATCCACATATTAAATGTGTCGACAAGAGGGTTAATGACGGATTGCTAAATAAGGAAAGATTCTTGTTTGTTAACGGTGGAATCAGAAACAAACAAGCTTGTTGCTAAAGAGGTTTTAAAAGTAACAGACATGAACAATACCTTAAAAAATTTCCATTTATACAAATTGATTCATACAATTGTTAATCGATTAGGGTTTTTTGTCGGGAATGTATTTTCAGTAATAACCTAGGACAGCCGTGACACTCAATCAGGAATATTCGTTCTTATTTGAAAAGTGTAAAGTGGCAAATCCATGGTAGGCGTGTCCTAAATTATTCCTTTTATAGGCCTGCCGTCACAAAACAGTTGTTATTCCATATACACACCCTAATGATTGGTACATATTCAAAACTATACTAAGTGTAAAAACAGGTCTTCCGGGTAGACTTTGTAACATTTGTCTTCTCTGAGTAGGCTTTGTGCCATTTTGTCCTTTACGAGTAGACCTTGTAACCTTGAAGTGTGCTCGGGAACAGTTCTTCGGGTAGACTTTACTTAGAGTATTTTCCTAAGAACATACCTAGCAGACTTCAATCTTCTTGACCATAGCAATCTTTGCTTGATATGGTCCTACGAGCAAACTTGTTCTTCTAAGGTCCCATAACTCTTTGCTAGTGAATAACTTATTAGCGAAGCTGTGTGTACTTGGAGACACTGTAGCTTGCTCGGAGTTGAATCCTGCCCGATGTGTCCTTAGAATAATTCATTAACTTTCATCAAGCATGCTCGGACCACTGTTTATTAATAAATACCTTGCTAGATCTTCCAACTACTTGGCTTCAAAAGCATGGTGTCACCAAGGGTTTGCTATTAAGCAAACTGTGCTCGGTAATGAAGTAAAACCTTGCTAGACATAGTGAACCTTGCTCGGATATACACTAAAGAAGATTTCATGAAGATAAATATGCCCGATAGGCAAAATATCATGCTTGGTCAAGTAAAACCCCTGCTCGGATGTCCAAGTGTGCTCGTATCAATACTTAGCGATTTTTGAGGAGCTTGAGAAGATTCCAATCTTCCATATACTTCAATTTAGGTCAAATCTTTGACTCAACAATCTCCCCTTGATTGGAACAGCTCAGCTGTCCCAAAACATTTTGAAGGTTACATACACTTAGTCAAAATACACATCAAATCAAAATCAACCTTTTACATATCAAAGGTTAAGCTATTACATATTCAAAAATGTTGTCCGTAGACATTACAAAGCCAAGCATATTCTAAGAATCATCTTCTTCTTGCACTGTAGGCTGCTTGTCTTTTTTCAATTCTAACACTTCCCGCTCTTTGCTAGAAGATAGACAAAATTCGATAATGAGGATGGTTTTCTAGAATTGTCAGTCCAACAATGTCCCTCAAGTCTTCTTCATGCAAATAGGTCAGATCTGTATCAATCTTGATGATTCCCAAGATGAGTCCATCTGAATTTCTTAGAATGTAATGTCCTTCATTTTCCTTTTATTCAATCATAGTTAATCGGCCATTCTTTTGAACCTCATAGTTGGGTCTCACCATCCTTCTTCTCATACTGATACATGTATTCAAGTTGGACAAGGGATTGTCTTTTCTTAGTTTTGACAGATAAGCATGTTCTGCATCCCTTATCTTCCTCATACGTGTCACTTTTATGTTCCTTTCATGCTTGGTAAGCTCCCATTTCTTCTTTTAACTCAATAGAGGAAAATCCCTTTTCAGCTTCATTTTTCATACAAAGTAAGATTGGCCAATTTTGAGTGTTGTCTTCTGGCCAATTTTCTGTTGTCTTGATAGTCATACAAAGTAAGATTGGCCATTTTCTCCAATTGTTCTCTTGTGTACTCAGCGAAATCGTCTTTGAATATGATATCTCTCAACTGTTTGCTCTTCATTATTACTTTCAAAGACTGAGAGACTGAGTCATATAACAGAGTCATTGGTAGATCCACATGAGATTGTGGACTTGTCATTCTTTGGGATCCGGCTCTACTTGACTCAACCCTGCTTGATGATGGGTGTTGCCATGAGGCAGAGGGCCTGGTTGGGATAGACTTCATGGGTTTGCTAGGCCTTGATATACCAAAAGCTTTCATGTACATAGACTCAATTAGCTTAGCTGGATAGTTGATAAGATCTGCAAAGTTTTCACCTGCATCTTTGACAAGTCTTGTAATCATTTTAACTAAGCATGGATTATCCATTAGCCCTGCAGTCACAAATATCCCTTCAGCAAAGCTTCTGGTATTTTCACCCTCCAACAGTACCTTTTCCCATTCAGCCTTCTTCATGTAAAATAATTCTTTCAGTTGATGTTTTTCTAATGCATTAAAGGCGTTCACATCCATTTCTTTCTGATTCACCATTATGCCCCTCAGAATTTCAATAATTTCTTCATTTTCCCATGAAACTATAGGATCATCTATTTGTTCTTCTTTAACTTCCACTGGGATAGGGGTTTCTTCTGCTGTTGACATTTTTGATTCTTTTTCTTTTTTGCATGTGCCTTCAGTTTTTCTCTCAATGTCATGATTTTTCTTTTCTTTACTAGGGGTTCATCTTGATTTCCTCTTGACTGCACAGTGGAAGGCTCAGGTTGCACTCTTTTCAATTGATATATCTTTTGAAGCTTGTTGTAGAGTGACTCAATAGCAGCCTTAGTCAGGCTATGCACCATTTCTGGTGCCATTCCCTTATCCATCAAGTAACCACATTTGCCAGCATATTTCTTTCTCAGAGCATCAAGTTTATCAGCTAGTTCATCTTCTCTAGCAAATTTTTCATTCACTTCTTCTCTGGTGTTGTTGTAAGCATCACTGAGCTGTTCAAACTTGAAATGGGTTAAATCATTCTCAGAATAGCCATGCTTTCTCATATAATCTTTATAATTTTGGCCATCTTTGTTCTTTTGTTGTATCTTTTTCTCAACGATGTCCCTTTCTTTGTCCAATCTTCTTTGTAGCTCATCATCGTTCAAAGAAGCTAAGCTTTTAAAACTTATTCCAAGACCCATCAGCTTGATTACTAGAGGATTTTTCCTTTTTGCATCAATCAAACTTTGTTGAATGTTTGCCATTTGCTCTTCAGTCATTGTCACTTGAGGAGACACAACATCAATATTTTCATCAACTATACCCTGTTCATTGCCACCATCATCATCATCATCATCATCATCATCATCATCATCATCATCATCATCGTCATCATATTCATCCTCTTTCTCTGTTGTTTCATTTACAGCATGAATTTTGGGTTTATTTGGAGTTGGAATATCAGGGACTGGAATGTTTGGAACTCTTTGAACAACATCATCAGGCCTCAATGTTTGCAAAAGAACTGGCCTTAGTGGACTGTCATCCCATCTCCTCGTTGTCCTTGATTCAACTCCTCCAGCATGATCATCGGCTTTTCTTTTTCTTGAATAAAACTTTTCAAATCTTCTTGCATTTTCATGAATCTTTGAAGCTTTAGCCATCATTTCCTCAAATGTTTCTTCAGTTTGTTTTTCAGGTTCCTTTTGAGGTTGGCTTGATGATTATGCAAACATACTTACCACCATAGCCAAAGAGTTATCAGCTTCCTCAACTCTTTTCAAATTGATCAAAGTTTCAATAAGAACTTGATCAGCAGCCTCCTCTTCATTAAGAAGTTTTGTAATGTTGGCTTGCTCTATAAGTGATTCCTGCTCTTCCAGCTCTTCAACAGTCAAGGTTTAAGCTATTACTTCCCTTTCCCTTGTCTCTCTCACAACACTTTCAAAAGATTTCCTGGCAGCAGCAGTGACTTCATCTTCTTCCTCTTCCTTTCTACCAATATTTGCCTTAACAAGCTCTTCTTCCTCATCATCCTCATTGACTTTTGATTTCCCTTTATCTAATCTTCTTTTCAAATCTTCCTCAGTTTCTGGTGGGAAATCATCAATGTCCCTATCCAAATCATCCATTTGTTCATCATGCTCTACCCTCTTGGAGCTTTCAGGTTGTTCAGTTTCAGGTTCAGTGAGTATTAGCTCCTCAGTAGCATCATCGTCATCATGTATCACATCAGTTGGTGTTTCAGTTGCAGTTAGGACATCAGTCAGTATATCAGTGGCCACATCAGTGGTAGCCACATTTTCATCCAAGTTTATCTAATCAATATCATCCTCTGTCTCCTTCTCTCCTCTCACCTCATCATCATTTGTGTTCACAACATTCAGTACCTTATCATTAACATCATAATTCTGTTCATCTCCCTCTTACTCATCAGCCTCATAATCATCATCAACTATTCTTATTTCATCATTGTCCTCATCATCATCATAAGCATTTAATAAACAAGTTAAACCATCAGCATCAGTTGATCTACCACCTACATCCTCCATCACTTCATCGTCAACATTAATAGCAGCATTAGTTGGCTAAATTATATTATTTCCCTGTTTTGGGGCAGCTGAAGTCTTCTCAACCTCCAGCTCTAGGGTTTAAATTCGTGATTGAGAAATAGCCAACTGAGCTTTTAACTCCACATTTTATGTCCTCAGCTCCTCATTCTCATTTCTCAACTTAACTGCTTCAGTGATCAATTCAAAGTATCGTTGTTAAAGGTTGGAAATATGGGGAGGGGTAGTGGGTGGTGAGTTGTGAAATGGTTCAGGTTCAGTTTGGGTTTGTTGGGTGGTTTATGTAATGATTGGGTTAGCATCTTCAAAGATGTTTTCACTTGTTGAGGGTAAGGGATTGATGTTTGGGATTAATAGTGTTCTGGTATAGGTGATGGTGAATGTTGGTTGTGTTGTGGTTTCAGGTGGGGTTTGGGTTGTGGTTTGAGGTGGGGATTGGTGTAACGGTTCAATAGGCTTAGGGCTAGGATGGGTAAGTGAGTGGGTGAAGATTGTGTGGGTTGGTAATTTGGTGGTGTTGAGAAGGGTGGTGTTTGTGGTGGGGTTTGATAAGTTTGGACAATAGGTGATGGTGGGTGGGGTGGTGTTTTTGGTGGAATGTCAAATGGTGTGGATGGTGGTGTTGGTATAATCTGAGATCCCCCCTAAGGTACCACATTGTCATCAAAGTTTGCATATCCTCCTTCGGCATTGCCAGCATCATTATCATTATCATCTTCATCATTTTCAGAATCATCATTCCCATCATCTCCTTCATCATCATCACTCTCCTCATCCTCCTCTTCCTTAGAGAGTAACTCATTCAAATGAGGAATTTAAATATCCCCAAAAAACAACCATGGCAAATCTTCATACACCTCGTCAGGGTTAAATCTGCTTGAGCTAGCCAGATTCTCTATTCTTTTGAATGTATCAAGGTTCTGCAATACATGGGTGGTTCCAGTAGTCGGTAATCCCTCCAATTCTTGATTAAAAATTATTCTAGTAAGAACCTGGGATAAGCCAAAAACTTTTTCTTGTTCGTCTTCTTCATATTCTGAACATTTCCCTCAAAAATCATTCTAGTGAAGTTGAATGGTTGATCAAATAGCACTGCAACAGTTGCATTGGGTAGATCCCTGCTCATGAGGTTCCATGATCCCTTTCTTGGAGAAAATAGATGTATGATACGGTGGATCAAAAACATGTAAATATTGGGAAACATCCCCTTCTGGAATTGCCTATCGTATATATTCCCTTGATAACCCATGGTTTTAACAAACACTTTGAGTAGTTGTTCGGTTGTAAGATGGATTGGGTTACGGTTATCATCATTCAATTGAAAACAAATCTGAATCACAACCTTAATCACCCATATTTCCTGATTTTCAACCGTGGCCTCAATTATTCGTCCATTCACATCATCAAATAATCTCGCCGATCTCCAGAAATCAACTGAGTGATTTCTCTAAATAACAGGATTAGCTGTTAAAGCAAAACGAATGTTCGATCGTTGTAACCATCTTATAATCGACGCCACTTCTTCATTATCGGGTGTCACGTGCAACATAGCGCACATATTGTGCTTGTGCTCAAAAGGATAGGTCGGTTGATCTTCATCCGCCATATCTGAAAAACATAATCAAACACATTCAAAGTAGAAATTAGTCCTAACGTTCACTACTTTAAGCAATTTCAAGTTATAAATTTCTAGAAGAATGAAAGAAATGTCATTAAGAACCTGTTCTTCGACAAGTTTATTACCTACACACAAAACAGAGAGTTAGTACAGATACATAATCGAAGCCTATTATCATCTAATTGTGGTCACAAAACACATAATTAATGCTTACCGAGTCGTAATTAGAGGGCTGATAAGTTAGGGTTTGGATTATGATGAATGCGATAAGTTGGTTTAGATTTCTTAGAGCAATCAGTGGAAGGAGAGAGAGAGAGGGAAAATAATGTTCAAAAACTTCTCTCACTCCCTCTTATATACCTTTTGAAAGAGGGTTTTAAATGCTTTTTGTCGTTTAGTGAATTAATAGCTGTCATACAACAAGCTTATTCATTTCAAAATATTAGAAATGAGTTAAGTACAATGAAGGAAGCTTACTCAAAATACAAAATTGCTCGAGAAATAAATCACAAGACTAATAACCAAGTACAAAATAACAAGTAGGCAACCTTGCTAGGAATCAATTATGAACCCCAAAGAAATATTTAACTTATTCCTAAATATTGACCTTGCTCGCAATTCACAACACAACTTATCACGAACCTTACCTGAAAATGTAAACAACAAATAATCAGTCAAGTATACTTTTATGCAAAGTATGGCCGAAAAACTTTCAAGAATACAAAGTGTGCTAGAAGTGAATTATGAACACGAATTGTACTCGAAAAGTCATTTGAACTTACCAAGTATATTAGGGAAACATTTGAAAATTCAAAGTGTGCCCGAAATATAGAGTGTGCTCGATAAACAAGGTTTGCCCGAAAACACTTGTAATTTCAAATAAACATATTCACAACAATCAATAAGTGTGCTAGAATTTGAAGTTTACTCGAAGACAAATTCAAGCATACATTTAAACACAAAGCTTGCTAGAAATAGTTATACCTTCAAACAAAAACTAAGCATGTTCGAATGTCTTAACGAAGTAGAAGCTTGCTAGTAACATATCAAAAGGCTTGCAAGTAAATAGTTGTATTTCTAAACCAATTGGTAAGGTCTGCTCGGCGATACGAACTAAATAAAAGCATGCTAGCTTTATCATCTACAACATTTAAGATGCAAAGCTTGCTAGAAACAGTATCACAGTTAAGTGTGTTCGAAATACATTGTTAAAGCTTGCTGGAATACTTAATCATACAGAATCAGATATCAAGCCTGCTTGAAAGAGTAACATTTCATTAACTCTACCCGAAAAGTATAAATACTTCAATGTATGCTCGAAAATCATGAACTTAGATCAAACTGTCTAAGTATGCTCGGAAAGGTTATAAAACTACAAACCTTGCCCGAAAAGACATATTCAACCTTTTTGTGCTCGGAAAGGTTATAAAACATCAAACCTTGCCCCAAAATACATATTCAACTTTTTGTAGGTTAAATGCAACACTTTTTGACTTAAACCAATTATCATCTATATTTTTCATTAAAGATCATTGTTTAAGAGCTAATGATGCATTTAGAGATCAAATTTCAGTTATCATCATCACTCTCCTCATCATTATCAGAATCATCATTCCCATCATCTCCTTCATCATCATCACTCTCCTCATCCTCCTCTTCCTCATATAGTAACTCCTTCAAATGAGGAATTTCAATATCCTTAAAAAACAACCATGGCAATCTTCATACACCTCATCAGCGTTAAATCTGCTTGAGCTAGCCAGATTCTCTATTCTTTTGAATGTATCAGGGTTCTGCAATAGATGGGTGGTTCCAGTAGTTGGTAATCCCTCCAATTCTTGATTAAAAATTATCTGTAAGAACCAGGTATAAGCCAAAAACCCAACAAGTGTAAAAAAAGATGCACAAATTTTAATACTTCCCACTTGATGGAAAATATTTCGGGTAATGCCATTTTTAATGTGGAATATGCCTTTGTTTCAATCTTTAAAGCTATCTTTTCTTCTTGAGAATATTGAGAAAAAGCCATTGGAGTAAATCCAGTGGTTTCACTACAAATCATAGGTACCGTAAAACCATCTTCAAGACATCTTGAATAGTCCGGGTGTACAGACCCTAGATATGCTCTGAATCATGGTTCCCATTTTGTAAAACACTAAATTTCATTAAACGAAGACATTTTGAATTAGATCCGATCTCAGCATTGAGATGTAACATTTGAATTAGATCCGATCTCAGCTATCAGATAATTGAATCTTGTAAGCATCTCTTCAACGGTCTCTCCTTTCAATAAATTAATATTTCGAAACTGAAACTTTAGCATCAACTTCTTACTTTCCTCAGTATTACCCATACTTAACATTTAAAGGTGCTGAAACAAAGATGCACAAATTTTAATACATCCCACTTGATGGAAAATATTGTCGGGTAATGCCATTGTTAATGCGGAATACGCCTTTGTTTCAATCTCTAAAGCTTTCTTTTCTTATTGAGAATATTGAGAAAAAGCCATTGGAGTAAATCTAGCGGTTTCAATACCAATCATATGTACCGCATAACCATCGTCAAGACATCTTGAACAGTCTGGGTGTACAGACCCTAGATGTTCTCTGAATCATGGTTCCCATTTTGAAAAATCACTAAATTTCATTAAACGAAGACGTTTTGAATTAGATCGGATCTCAGCATCGAGATGTAACATTTGTTGCATCAACAAGTTTTGAGATGCTAGTGCGTAGAAACCTGCCATCTTATATAAATTTGTTACTTAAAGGTTTAAAATTGAAAACAGTGGTGAATGGATTAATGAATCACGTAACGAATGAAATGACGAATGAAGTGGCGAATGAAGGGATGAATGGTTCTCAGTGTTCTCGAATGATGATAACGAATATCTATCACGAAAGAAGGGTTAGAGATGACGAATCATCACCCGAATAGCTTAACGAGTGGATGAAGAATGTGGTAACGGATGTTAGGATTATTAAGTAACGAATGAACTAAATCATAATGGGTATCTGTAACGAATAGGTGAACGAACGAATGTGGTAAAAAGATTATTTATCACGAATTAGAAATGACAAATCAGCTACAGTAATGAATAAGGTTGTTATTCAGTTGTAACAAACTTTACATGTGGCAAGAATCAGTTAAGCTCAGATAACGAATTAAGATTATACGCATAGAGAATGCACAAAATCATCATAACAAATGAGTATGTATCTTCAAATCTTCAAACAATAAATGCTCAATTTCCAGATCTCGAAACGTTTCTAGATTCAAACCTTTTTCAAAACAATCACAAATCAATGGATTAACTGGTCAAAACTTAACCAAATCACACATATAACCACTCAAAATTCTCGTATTAACCACGCGAACAAACCCAAACCAATCCGAACCACTATAATCAATCCAAATTAAGTCCAAAAACCAAAATCAACACCAACGGAACCCTCTGTTCCCATAACACACCAAATCAAACCAATTCCATCCCAATTAACCTTAATAACACAATTCAATAACCACAAAGATCACAATACCAAAACCAAATCGAATTCTTATCAATTCATTATAAATAAACCTTGCTCGATCGACCAAAATACTTGGTTTTAGCTAGGTTTAGTTAAGAGTTTACTCTGAAACAAACCTTGCATGACTTGAAGAACAAACTTGTTGGAGGAAGTGTAGTTTGCTCGAAATAACACTAAAGAGGTTTTCTAAAATATAACTTTGCCGGTATAGCAAAATACCTTGCTTGACTAAGTAAACGCTTGTTGGGAAGTCCAAGTGTGCTCGGTTTCCATACTTAGCCATTTTCAAGATAGGTTGAGAAGATTCCTATCTTTCTTGGTCATAATCCATTCCCAAAACACATATTAGGTTACATACACTTATCAAAATACACATCAAATCTTTCAGAAAGTAAAATTACATAACTTAATGAAAAATTTAAAAATTGGAATTATGTCACTAGGACATTACAAATTAAACTAAAACTAAAAAATGAGTCTTCATCGTCTTGAACTTGATGCCTCTCTTCTTCTTTCAAGTCTGCCTGTTTCGGCCATTTCTTTAAACAAGAAAATCTCCCTGCGGTGTCGATGTTGGCAGGGCAGAGTCGATCTGATTATATCCTCCAAATACTCCACATGAAGAAATTCAAGATCAGTGTCGTGTTGTATGATTCCTAGTGCCAGTCCATCCGAGTTTCTAAGAATGAAGGATTGATCATGTGATTCAAATATAATATTAGTAATCTTTCCATTCTTTTGGACTTCCTGATTTGGCCTAGTCATCTGCCGCCTCATGTTCAAGCACTCCTTTAAGTTGGCCAGAGTATGGAGTACTTGGTCTTCTTGTTGTAAAAAGCTTCAGTAAGCATAATATCCATCATCCTTCCCTGCATTTTTCTTCGTTCAAACTCAGAGAGCTCTAACTTTATATTCTTATTCAACATAGGAAACCCCTTTCTTGATTGATCTATTAAGTGTTTTGAGTGTTCATTCTGTTGTATTAATGCAAAGCTCTGCCTGTCTAGAAAATCATCTTTGAATACAATGTTCCTCAGCTCACCGCTGTTCATTATGACTATCATTGATTCGATTCTTGAATCAAAGTACACCCTTTTTAGTAGGTCCACTTCAGTTGGTGGCCTTTGTTTTCGTTGATGAGAGGCTCTGGTGGTTGGAATTGGGACACTTATAGTGGAAGACCTTGGTGTATATTTCCTTTTGGGAATTGGTTTTCTCACATGCCTAGATATTTCAAACATTTCAATGATTTGATCTTTAGGCATCATGACCAAGTTCAGATAGTTTTCACCTTCATTGTCCATTGTTGTAATCATCCCCATTATTTCATCATCAGTTGGACCCACATGGATAGATCTTTGACTTTGAATAGGTTCTCCTTTTGGTCCACCCTGGAACTACAATAGCCTCCTCTCCTTAGCCTCCAATTTCTCCCACTCTTCCTTCTCAGAGTAAAATAATTCTTTCAATTGACCTTTTCATAGATTTTCAAATAACCCCTAAGCCATGCCCTTGCTCAACATCAAACCTTTCAAGGTCTTGATCTTGTTTAATCATCACATGGCTCAACAGGCTCACAAAACTCCTCCTTCACAATAACTGGAGGATGAGTCTTAGAAATTTTTGATTTTTCTTTCTCTTTTTGAATTTAGATTTCTCAAACCCATATACAGATATTTTCTCAAACCCAAATTTAGATTTCTCAAACCCATATAAGAAGTTTCCAATTCTTCAAATTTCATATGACTCAATTGCTTTTTAGATAAACCATGAAGTCTTAAATATGCAAGGAACTTTTGAGTGTCCCTGTTTCTTTTCTCTCTCTTCTTTTTTATGTCCTTCACTTCTTCATTAATTAGTTCCTACAACTCCTTATCAGTCATTGGAGCCAGGGTTTCAAACTTGTATCCATGATTCATTAGTCCAATGATCTTTGGATCTTCCTTCTTAGCTTTATCCAACATGATCTGAATAGTTTCCCTGTGGGCATCAGTCATATCCACATGTGGGGAATCAGCTGGATCATCATCATCATCTTCAGAGAGATACTAAAGGGCATCAATTTTTGGTTCATTCATTTTGGGCAGATCTTCTTCAACATTAACAAGCTTGACTGATTGTAAAGGCACAACATTATTAGACTCTTCTTCTTCTTCTTCTTCTTCTTAGGAATGGTTTTATCAACATTTTCATCCTTTTCTTGCCTCTTTCTCTTTTTCACATACTTCTTGGCAAATTTGTTCAAGTATTCCTCATCCCACATTTCTGAATTTTCTTTTATATCCTCCACAATCTGCTTGTCCCATTTTTCAACAGCAATTTGAGTCACTATTTTTGCACCATATTCATCAATAACCACCTGCTTATCCTCATTTTCCTCAGTAGTGGCTTGCTCAAGTGATTTTGTTATATGAGTTTCTGGGTTTTCTAGAATTGATATAGGACTATAGCTAAAGACTTGTTAGCTTCTTCAGTTTGTTGAAGTCTTAGCAGTACATCAATCACCACTTGTTCTAACTCCCCTTTCATCATCCAGATTCTTTTTCAATCTAGCCTCTTCTAACAAAATTGTCTGTTCTTCAATATCTTTATCAGTTAAAAATCGGGTGATCATTTCTCTTTGAAACCATTCACCTACTATTTCATCATGCCTCTTAGCAGATTGTTCAACACCTTCGTCCACCATTAATAGTTCTTCACTGGATTTAACTTTGTTTGGTTCCAATGGTTGTAGCTGCTCTTTAGTTTCAGCAATAGATTTACCTTTTAGCCTCCTTTTATCCCCATCTATAGTCAAGGGCTTGGATGGATCAATTTCCCTCACCACAGTTGCTTCATCGGGAAAGTTGCCAATTTGATTAAATAAATCATTAAGCTCTTCATCTACAGACTTCTCAACCACAACCACTTTCTCTTTTTCAAACAAGGTTTCAACATTATTAAACTATCCATACATAATATTTAAGTCATCCTAATCATCCACACTCTCCTGATTTACAATCTTATCAACATTCTCATCATTAACCATCTCCTCATCAACAGTTTATCATCCACCACCTTCTCATGCACGATCTCCTCAGTATCATCATTGTCATCAATATTATAGCCTTGCTCCGCACCATCAGACTTATCTACTTCAAAACCTTCTTCCTCATTCTCCTCATTCAACTCCTCCTTACCATCTTCACTATTGCCATAAGAATCGCACAAGGTTTCAAGGAATCAGTATCATCGATATTGACCGCAGGTGGATTCTACGCCTGTTTTGGTGCAACTAAGGTCTTTTCAATCTCAGTGCCCAGGGTTTGAATCTGTATAAGGGCCTGTGCCAATTGTGATTCAAGATCTGTATTTCGCTTCCTCGGTTCTTCATTTTCCCTTCGTCGATTAACATTTTCAATTAAAACATCCGTTTGTGTGCTCAACAGGTTTAAATGTACATCAGGGGAAAGAGGGCTAGTAGGTGAAACTAGGAATGGGTCAGTAGTATTTGTCTGGGGTTGAATGGGGTCATGGGGTAGGCTTTCTAGAATGCTTGTGCTTTTTGAGGGTAATGGGTTTTGGGATCTAATGGTAGGAGGGTCGGTATGTATGTTTTGGAAAGTTGGACTATGTGATTCGTCAGTTGTTTGTGAATGGGTTGGGGGATTGATATGGTGTGTTTGGCTGCTTGATTAGGTGGGCTGGTACATATTCAGGAATGTATGGTTCATGTGTAGGCTGGTCTTGGGTTTGGGTTAAAGTTTGGTTTAAGCTTAGGGTTTGAGTTGGTGTTTAGGTTTAGGAATGGGTTGGTGATTGGGTTTGGTTTAGGTTTTGGGTTTGGGAATGGGTTGTATGGTTCTTGGTCAACATGTTGAGATGGTGATAGGTCTTGGTTTAAGGGCTGGTTTTGGGGTGAGATAGGTGGTCTAGGAATTGGTTGCTTTAAATTCTCCCCCTGAGCCTCAGGCATATTTTCTTCAATATTTTCATCAACAGCCGCATGATCTTCATCACCATCATTACCATCATCATAATTGTCATTATCATCACCAGAATCTGAATAATCTTCATCCTCACTTTCTTCCTCCTCAGAAGTTACCCTAGGTGATTCTGGAACCACCATTATCTCCAAATCAAGATTTATCACCCATTAAAGTGTATTAAATTCAATTTCCGAATTAAAGTTGCTAGTGGTTGCCAACCTTGCTATCATTCTATAAACATTAGGATCTTTTAATGCATGGGTTATTCCCAAGGTTGGTAAATCAGGGATAACTCTGTTGAAAATGATATGCAAGAATCTATGATAAACAAGAAATATGTCCTTCTCATCCTTTCTCAAACTGGAAGCCAAACCTTCAAATATTAATTTTGAAAAATTAAATGGTTGGTTGTAAACAACAGCCACCATGGAATTGGCAATGTCCCTGCTCATTAGGGTCCACGAACCCCTCCTAGGTGTAAAAACCTGTATCATATGGCAGATTAAAATTCTATACAGATTTGGAAACATGCCCTTTCTGAACTGTCCGTCACGGACATCTCCTTGATAGCCCATCGTTTCTTGAAATATTCTCAACCAATGACTGGTTGAAAAGTGAATTGGGGCATCTACTGCATCATTCAATTGCAAGCTGGCCCTGATCAGATGCTCTGTAATAATCACATCTTTCCTCTCTATGGTAGCCTAAATACGCCTACCGAGATCATCATCTATCAGTTCAGCAGATTTCCAGTAATATAATTGATGAAATCTGTAAATAATCGGGCTTTCGGTTAGTGAGAATCGCATATTTGAACGCTGCATCCATCGTATCATTTGCTCAACCGGTCTATTATCGTCTGTCACCTGGAGTAGAGCACACATATTATGTTTCTTTTCGAAATGGTACTCCATATCTATACAAATACAAACAAAAAAACATTCATAGTGAAGATTAGTCATTAAAGTTCACAATTTTGACCTGTAATAAGTCATAATTTGAAGAAAAAATATAAGATATTCTTTAAGAACCTGTTCTTCGACAAATTTATAACCTACACAGAAAAGAGAGATGTTCGTGATGATGAAATTAAATCCCTAAATCCGAGTCAGATTTACTTGGCTAACAAATTTAGGTTAGGATTAAGAATAGTAGATTGGTATTCTGGGTAACGAGCAAACTAGTAATAATGCAACTAGGAATGAGGGAAAATGGTGAAATGAATTTTTTCATTTTACGCATGAATACTGCAAAACTCAATTTTAAACTTACCAGTATAAAGCTTACTCGATTGAGTATATTTACATAAGCTTGCTTGAACCCAGAGTGTGCTCATGTATTTTAAAGTAATTAAAAATAAACTAAGTGTATAAAATAAAGGAAGCATATTCGAATATACAAGATTGCTCGAGAACTTAATCATAAGTTAAATAATCAAGTATAATTCATCAAATAGGCAACCTTACTCGGAATTAATAAAGAATCCAAAAATGATAACTTAGAAATACTCCTAATTGTCAACCTTGCTCGAATACCTTACACTTACTAGCCTTACACGATTAGACTTAGAAAAATAACAATTATCGGTCATATTCACTCAAGTATACTCGAAAGTAGAGTTTACTCGACAATACTTCAAAAGTCCAAAGTATGCTTGAGAAGACTTGTTATCCTTTGATATACAAGTGTGCTCAAAGCATATAGTGTACTCGAAATGTAAAGTCTACTTTTAATTTTCTGAAATAAACAAGTATGCTTGATACACTCATATCAACTAAAACAATCAGGTTTACTCGAAATAAGCATTTAAAGCATATCAATATAAGTATCATATAATCATCAAGTGTGCTTGACAAAAACAACTTTCTAAACAACTAAGTTTAATCGAAAGTAAATAATTATCAAAGTATGCTCGATATTACATGAATAATTCTCTTAAGCACAAATAAGGATCAAGTATGCTCGATTGAGATGAACTTTTAATAAAAACGTCTAAGTTTACTCGAAAGTTTTAGAAACATTAAACCTTGCTCAAAATTTCATATGCAAACATATTCAAGGTAAATTGCAACACTTTTTGACTTAAACTTTTCACAAATCAGTTTTCTCATAAAATCTCAGAGTTTAAGAGCAAATGGTCATTGTGAGATCAAATTTCAGTTATTTCTTCAAAATATTTTTCTCTTTTCTGAAAAAGATATCAACATGGGATCGTATTGATTAAGTCACCTTTCAATACTTCATTCTCAGCATTATTATGACTGATTAGGCTGGTTAATAGCTGGTCTAGACTTAGCATGAATTTCATTACATATTGGTGATATGATTAAGAGTTCAATTAGATTGCATAATACAAAAATGGATAACACTTATTTCACTATGATGTCCCATTTTATCTTCTCAAAGCTTATTTGGCTTTTCTCAGATCACCCCAAATTGACTTCACCCCCCTAATATTAGGTCAAAATATTTTTTATGACATAACATTTACATTTTCTTTATGAATTTTTCTTTTCAAAAACTTCAAACATATTGAGGTTGAATGTTGGGCTTACATGCTACGCAGTTCGGACTTACAGGCCTTTTATTGTCGGTCCTGGATAATCTCTAATAGCTCAATCCATAATTGTCGCAACCCGCACAAAAGCGTTGACAAGAAGGGTAACGACTGGCTAATTTGGGAAAGAACACTAGTGTTTCAATGGCGTAAACACTAAAACGATAAACGTTGCGAAGGCAACACAACAATATCAAGCACACTCTTTAACTCAAAAGATTTCCATTAATAGAAAGATCAATTATAAAAAAAAATCAATACGGGTTTCAAGTATGGATTGATTTGATTTTAGGGCGAATATCCGTAAAAGAATATATCAGCCGTCAAATCGTTTTCAATGAATGCTCAGGTTTTTTCGCTTGTCGTCTGTCATTGGCGTGCCCTAAATCATTCTATTTATAGGCCGGCACTCACAGCTGTCATCCTTCTTGAAACTTTAGTTATTAATACATAATCATAAACTTATTACAGGAATATTCTAAGGTAAAACAGGTACTCGGGCAAGCTTTGCAGCATTTTTCTTCTTCAAGCAGACCTGGTAACCAAAGTGTTCTGGGTAACAGTTCTCCGGGTAGAATTTACTTAGAATATTGAAAATATTCACCTAGCAGACTTCAATCTTCTTGAACATAGCAAACTTTGTTCGATACGGTCCAACGAGCAAACTTGTTCTTCAGAATCCCTTCAACTCTTTGTTAGAAAGTAACTTATTGAACAAACTACAAGTGTGCTGGTAACATTGTACACTGTGCTGGTAGCACTGTAGGTTGCTCGGAGTTGAACCATGCTAGAGAAAGTCCTTAGAATATTTCTTGATCAACTTTCCTCAAACTTGTTGGGACCACGGTTTATTAAGAATAAACCTTTCTAGATCTTCCAAAAGCTTTGGTTTCTTTAGCTTGGTTTAGTCAAGGGTTTGCTAGGAAACAAACCATGTTCGACATGAAGAACAACCTAGCTAGACAAAGTGAACCCTGCTCGGATTGACACTTAAGAAGACTTCAAGAAGCTCGAAAGTCAAAATATCTTACTAGGATAAGTAAAAGCTTACTTGGAGGCCTAAGTGTGCTTGGTATCTATACTTAGCTATTTTCAGAGTGGTTGAGAAGATTCCAATTTTTACTTAGCATATTTTCTCATCCAAACAATAACCCCATAGATTGGAACACCCTCAGTTGTACAAAACACCTCTAAGGTTACATACACTTAGCCAAAAATAGACATCAAATTTCAAAATGAAAATTACATAACATAATGAAAAATATTACAAGTGGAAATTCTGTCCACTGGACATGACAAAGAAAAACCTAAGGTAAAGACATAATCTTTATCTTCTGGAGCTTGAGGCTGCTTGTCTTCTTCCCAGTTTCACACACTTCCAGATCTTTCTTTGATCAAAAACAACATCTGATGATGAGGGTGGTTGTCAGGCACATTCCACCTCATAATATCTTGTAAATCATCATCATGAAGGAAAGTCAAATCTTCATCAGCTTTGATAATGCCCAAGGCAAGTCCATCAGAATTTCTGAGTATGTAGGAGTCATCTTGTTCATTGTAGTCAATGCTTGCAATCCTACAATTTCTCTGGACTTCTAGGTTGGCCCTTTTCATTTGTCTTCTCATACTTATGTAGACCATAATTTTGGCTAGAGGATCTTTGTTTTTCACCTTTGAAATGTATTCAATCTCAGCATATTTGATATCCTTCATCCTCTTTGCCCTTATGGTCTTTTTCATATTCAGAAAGTTCCCTTTTCCTCTTCTTACTCAACACAGGGAATCCTTTCCTGGCCTCATTCTTGAGATGTTTGGATTGTTCATTTTGTTGTCTTCCTTCAAGTCTATTCCTCTCATGATAATCATATAGTTCTAGACTTGCCATTTTCTCCATGCTTTCTTAAGGTTAGCAAAATCATCTTTGAAGATGATTTCCTTTAGCTATCCACTCTTCATGATCACCTTCAAGGTTTCAGACACCGAGTCATAAAAGAGCCTCTTGGGAAGGTCCACATCAGATGGCGGCCTATTTTGTCTTTGTTGCGCAACTCTTGTTGTGGGAATTTGTGCTCTTGAAGCTGAGGGCCTAGAAGGAACAACCTTTTTGGGATTAGTGGCCCTCAATTCCCCAAATTTCTTCTAAAACATAGAAATTACCATTTCCACCGGCATAGCCATCAAATCAAGAAAGTTTTCACCTTCTTCTCAAGCAAGTCTTGTAATCATGCCCATTACTCTTTCATCTCTTAGTTGACCAGCTAGAACAAACCTTACTCCACTTGGTCCAACTTCAAAATTTTTCGGATTCCTCTGTTCTACCTCTAGTCTTTCCCTTTCATCTTTCTCTTTATAAAACAGTTGTTTCAGTTGAGCCTTTCACAAGTTATCAAATACATTTTCAGGCATCCCTTTGTTCATCGTCAACCCTTTTAGGGTCTGAATTATGTTCTCATCATCCCATGGATCCCTGTATTCAACTTGTTAAGGCTTTACTTTCACAATAATAGGGACATTGACACCCTTTGAAGATTGAGCTCTCTCTTGATCATCCTTCTCTAACTCAGACGTGTATAAAGCCACCTTCTCAGATCTACTTATCCCTTGTATTTCATTCAGTTTTCCCATTGCATTCATCAACCTATAAAGCAACTGCAACTGTTTATCCTCCCATCACTTTTTCTTTTCAGCCTTTTTCTTTTTCAGCCAAGGTCACAATTCTTGGCCTCTTTACAAATTTCTCTGGCTCGTCATTCATTGATAGTTTTCTAAAATAGGATTCAACTTTTGCTTTTGATAGGCTATTGACTAAATCCTTAGCCATACCTTTGTCAATTATGTACTTGCACTTGACTCGATACCTCTTCATCAACTCATCAATCTTATCTTGATGGCTTGTTTCTCTTTTCACTCTTTCCAACTCCTTCTTTACTCTCTCTATATTCACGTTGTAATGTTCTTCCAATTCATTAAAACTCATTTTGATCAAGTCTTTGTCAGACAAACCATGCAATCTTAATAAGTTTCTGAATTTTAGGGAATCCCTATTTTTCTTCTCCATCTTCCTCTTGATCACATCTGCCTCCTTGTCAACCAAACTTTGCAACTCCTCATCTGACATTGGAGCCAAAGTTTCAAGCTTGTACCCCAGCTTAATCAAGCTTATAACCAACGAATGATTTCTCTTTGCATTATCCAAAATTTGTTGTATGTTATCCCTTTGTTCATCAGTCATTTAAATACGTGGGGAGACACTAGTTTCAGCAATTTTAGCTTTATCATCAACATTATCATCATTAGCATTGTCATCATCATTAGTATCATCATCCTTTTCTTTTGAATCATCCAATGCTTCTATCCTTGGTTCATTCAAATCAGGTTCAGCTTCTGGCATAACAACCTGTAAAAGAATAGCCATCGTAGGGCTTTCATGATCCTTTGGGCTTTCTACTATCTACTCTGGCTTATCAGCCTCATCAATTTTCTTCTTCTTGAATTGGTCTTCATCATCATTGGTATTTTCATCAACATTTATCTTTCTTGTGTATATTTTTCCAAATTTCTTTTAAGGTTCATCATCATAGCTCCACTCATAAGGATTTTTCTCAATATCTTCCTCAACTTGTTTAATCCATTTTCTTGAAATAATTGTAGCTACTAACTCACCAACAACCTCAGTTTCCAGATGCTTGTTTGAATCATCAATGTTTTCAGCAGTGGTTGAAGTTTTAGCCTCAGCTTCATCTTTATATTTATACATTACCATTGACAATGTGTTATCAACCTCTTCCACTTGTTTCATTTTAATCAATACCTCAATAACCTCCTGTTTTACTTCATCTTATTGATTCAAAGTTTTTGCAATGTGAGCTTGTTTAAATAAGGTTTCCTGCTCAACAAATTCTTGAGCAGTCATGGATTGGGTAATTCTTTCCCTTTCCAATGTTTTAAAAAAAATGTCAACATGCCTTTTGGCAACCTGTTCATTCAACTCATCTTTGTCAAGCATATCATCACCATCAGCTTTATCCTGAGTATCAATAGGTGTTTATTCATCAGTCTCTATAATGGACCTTCCCTTCTCATTCCTCCTTCTCCCTTCCATAGAATCATTTGGAAAGTTTTCAATATCATCCATTATCCTTTTCATCTACTCATCATCCTCAGCAAACTTCTTGGAAGTCTTATTACTATCAATTTCTTCAGTTAAGACCACTTCCTCAGTTTCTGCACCTTCATTCATACTTACATCTGTCAGAGTGTCAGTGCCAATAGCATCAGTTGCTATGGCCTCAGTTGTTAAAATATTATAAGTTCTATGCACATCCTGCTCAGCATCCAGATCCTTCTCTACCTCTTTCTCCTTCTCCTTACTCATATTCTTCTTTTTTCAACACATCCTCTGCATCATATTCTTGCTCACCTACATCAGGCTAGTCAGCTTCATAATCAGTATCATCAATCAGTCTTCCACCACTACTATCCTCCTCGTCATCACTCTCACCATATAGACTGCATAGACTCTTCAAACCATCTTCAGCATTTACCTCCTCTCTCACAACCTCCTCATCAATAGCAGCAGCAACAGTTGCAACATAAATATTCTCTCACAACCTCCTCATCAATAGCAGCAGCAACCTCAGCCTCCAGGGCTTGAATTCTTTTCAATGCTTGTGCCACCTGAGCTTTCAGATTATCATTCTTCTTTGCCAAATCCACATTTCTTCCTTTCAGCTTAACATTTTCAACTATCAAATCAATGTTTCTTTGAAATAGATATGCACCAGGGGAAGGGGTTTGGGTTGGTGGGTCAGAAAATGTTAAAGGTATATTGGTTTGGGGTTGGATTTATTTAGTGTGTGGGCTTGGGCTTTCAAACATGTTTGTACTGGTTGAGGGTAAGGGGTTAATGTTTTGTGGTGAAGGGAAGTTTGTATGGACAATTGTAAATGATGGTTGGATGGGTTGGTCTAAAGTTTGAGAATGGGTTGAGGATTGGTATGGTGTGGATACAAAGTTAAGTAGGTGGGCTGGATCAGTTTGTGGAATGTATGGTTCATGGACAGATTGGTTTTGGTCTTGGTTTAGGGTTTGGGTTTGTGAAAGTGGTTGGTTTATGGTAAGGGGTGGGATTTGGGTATGGGTTTTTGGTGATTGAGTGTGTGTGGCCTTAAAAGTGTTGTTGGGGAGGGCTAGGTGGTGTGGCTGGTATGGTGGGTAAAGGTAAGTTCTCCCCTTGTGCATGTGCAACCTCATCATCACCAATATTTCTTTCAATACCTCCAACATTATCGCATGCGTCTCCACCATCACTGTCATCAGAATCTTCTTCATCAACCTGATCCTCCTCAGAACTTAGTTCTGGTACAGGCATAATTGACACATCTTTATCAATAAACCATGGTAGGATGTCAAACTCAGCATTTGGGTTGAATCAGCTTAAGGAACCCAACTTTGCAATTCTTTTGTATACATTGGGATTTTGTAGCACATGAGTCGCCCCAATTGTTGGCAGATCGTGTAAAACATGATTAAAGATTATCTGTAAGAATCTTGGGTAAGCCAGGAATTTTTCTTTGTTACGCTTCCTCAAGTTGCCAACCATGCCTTCAAAAATCATTTTTGAAAAATAAAATGGTAGATTATACACGACTGCTACAGTGGCATTAGCCAAATCACGGATCATTAGTGTCCAAGAGCCTTTTCGAGGGGCATATCCCTGAATAATATGGTGTATCAAAAACCTTTAAAGGTTTGGGAACATCCCCTTCTGAAACTGTCCCTCATGGACATTTTCTTGATAGCCCATCGTCTCTTGAAATATCTTCAATAAGTGATCAGTGGAGAAGTGACTATGGTTATGATCATCATCATGTAGTTGTAGGCTTCCTCGAATAAATATTTCAGTAATTCTGATCTCATGGTTTGCCACAGTACCCTTTATTCGCCTACCATCTTGATATTCATGAAGGTCGGCTGAGTGCCAGAAATCCAACTGGTGGTTTCTATAAATCACAGGGCACTCGGTTAAAGAGAACCGCAAGTTTGATTGTTGTAGCCATCTGATCATTAGGGCCACTGGTTCGTTGTCAATATTTACTTGAAGTAGTGCAAACATATTGTGCTTCTGCTCAAAAGGTATGTCGGTTTGTCCTCCATATATGTACAACCACAAACAATAAACACATTCAAAGTAGAAATTAATCATGAAGTCCATATTTTGAAAGATTTTAGGTTATAATTTGAAGAAGTGTTAAAAGAGATGTCTTTAAGAACCTGAAAATCAAAAAATTAATAACCTACAAGAAAACAGAGATGTCAGTTAAGATGAATAATCAGCCATAATTCCATAAATTAGTGTCGAAAAACATTCAATGACAGTTACTGAGTCGGAATTAGTAAGCTGGTAAATTAGGGTAGGGATTTAATAATCGATTGGTATTCAGGAGCAAGAGCGATGAACAATAATACACTAGTGGTAGGCAGAAAAGCAATTACCCATTTACATAACTCCAAATGATAGGCATAAAAGAAATTAACCAGTCATACACGAGCCTGTTAGTGTCTTGATCACCGAAAATATTGTGCTATCTTACCGTAGTGATCCAGATTTGGGACTTACAGGTGTTTGTTATTGTTAAAAAATGGGTTGAGTAGTTAAGTCAGTATATAATCTGTGTTGTTATCTTTCAATAAGTTTAAAGCTCAAAGTTTTATCGCTTCCTAAATTTTTTGATCAAGCACTAGGGGGTTGTAGTCAAATTGGGGTGATATGGGGAAAGCCAAATACGCTTTGAGAAGAGATAGGAGGCATCACAGGACCATAAGTGATGTCCATCTAAGCTTTCTGCCTAACCAATATCACTGACGCAATGAAAATCATGCTAAGTATTTATACCTGCTACAACCTGTCTCTTTATGTCATAATAACGCTGAACATGAATCCTTTTGACAGCATCTTAAACAATATGATTCCATGTTCGGATCTTTTCTTGAAAGGTGGTATTTTTATTAGAAACTGAAATTTGCTATTTCAAGAAGACTTGTATTTGTGTTGATTTTGGTTTATTTTATATAGTTTTTTTTTTTATTTTTACCTCGAAACTGCTCTCCTCGAAACATGTGTTCAATTTGGGCCTTCTTTAATGTGGCTAAAGTTGGCTTTCTTTCAAATTGGGCTTTCTTCAATAAAAGATTGATCTTGTCTGCTAATCTTGTTTAAAAGTGACTTGGGCTCTCTGGTTCTTTTGGGCTCGTCTGGTTTGGATCCTCATGGGTTCTCGGCCCACAATGTTTGGAGTATAATAGGGGTTTCTAAATATCAATTATTGGCATTGCTCTCAAACTTCTCTTTTGCTATTTGGCCGAAAGCCCCTCTCTCGTTATACTAATCACACAAAGTGTCTATTGGTGTTCATTTTGATTGATTCACAGGTAATGAACACAAGCTCAAGTTGATTGATTCTTGTGAGACCTCATGAGCCGATGCGTGTGATATCCAATATCTGAGAGACCTAATAGTTGTTCTCTAGGATTGATGGATAGATGGATAGACGGATCTCAGAGATGAATGTGGGGTTATGGGTTGTTAGGTCTTTGATTAAAATATCGATTGGAACATTAATGGCTGATCAAGCTCCTCTAAAGTTCGTTGACACTAACAATATAGCTGGACATTTGTTTGATTCTCCTCCAGCACACAAGGAGTTCAAGTCCATGATCGTTGTCCTCAATACTTGCAGGATTTCTCACGCCTTACGAGAAAATCCTATCATTTGCAAGAACATGATCACAGATTTCTGGAAAATGCTTCGATCAACCAGCAAGGTCCAGGTGGAGTTGTGTCTATAGACTCCAAAGTACAAAAGAAGGCGGTTGTCATCACAGAGGCCATTATACGGGAGGTTCTTTTATTTGGGGATCAACCTAATTACCCAACGGAATACGCAACTGATGTTGTTTCCGAGGTTCTTACAAGAATGGGCTATGAGGGATCTTATCCTCCAGAGATCAAAAGGTTGTTCCACCTGTACTGAAGATTTCTTATACACACATTCTATACGTGTGTGTCGGTACGAAAAGGAGGTTCGGATGAGACTAGCCACATACAGATGTCAGTTGTGGTTGCTTTGATCATGGATAGGAATTACAAGTATTCCTAGTTCATTCTTGATGAGATGATGAGCAATCTAAAGGGAAAGAAGAAAGAAATGTTTCTTATGTATCCTCTATATTTACATATTATCTTTGATTCACATTACATTGATCTCGTTAGATCTGTTGAGACATTGGATTTGAGACTGTACCGGTTATAGCTCAAGTTACTGAAGAGCATGCAGCGCTAGCTCAAAGGTGTGCTGCTACACATGGGATTAGTTCCGATGATGAAGATGAAGAGACAGAACACCGTGAAACTGATAAAGCTCCGACTGCTTGGCAAATGGAAGAGTTTGATACGTTCAAAGAACTACTACAGTCGACTGCCTTGAAGCCTCCTCAAGTAGTCGTTGTGAATGAAGATGATGATGTCCCCGAGGAACCAACCACCGATCTCATTCCACGAAAACAAAGAAAGAAAGAACCAAGACCTGGCGTGTTGGTTACTGAAGCTGCAACAACAACAACAACACCAACAACAACTAGCCTACAGCAACAACCACATCAACCTGAGTCGAATGTTCCTAAGACTCATGTTGATCCAAGACCATCCACTGTAGAGCCTCAGACCCAAGATCAGATTTTTGATGATATTGCTAGTGAGTTTGAAATTGAGGCTGATATTCAACTTGCTGACGCCCCTTCTAGATCATTTGGTCTAGCCAATCAGGGTCAGTCAAGTTATGGTGCTTCTGACAAGATTGCTCATATTTATGCCATGCAAGAAAAAAATATCTACAGAACAAAGGTAAGGGAGTTGTACTTGAGGATGCTCTCGTTGATGTACAAGCTCTCCAACATCGAGTCTTTGAAGTCGAACAAGACTATGTTGTCAAAGATGTACACATTCAAGAACTGGAAGCTAGTAACTCCGAGAAAGATTCCATGATTAAAGAGCTTCAGTCCAACATGGGAGGATTAACTTCAATGTACCTAGACCTCCAACAAAAACGCATTCACAAATTTGGAGACGAATTCAAGAATAGTGATGATGTATCGTCTAGGACACCTCAATTTGATCAAGGTGGAAGTTCCAGTGTTCGTCCAACTATAAACATAGATGAATCTGAGACGCTGGAACAATATATGTACGCAACGCAAATGCCGAAAGAAAAATCGGCTCAGATTCAAAAAAAGCTTATTGTGATGAAGAATTCAAACCAGAATGTTGAATCGTCCGATCATCCAGCAGGTTCATTGTCACCTTTCCAAAGGGATTCTCAAATAAATACGGTGATCATTCCGGAGTTGTATCGTGGGGTTTTGTTGCTGACAAGAATATGTGGTGGGTTAAATAAAGGTCAGGGGAGTACCGAGTATTACAAGAAAATGAAGGACTTCGGGTCAAGGACAAAGGTAGATCTCAGCGACCTGATCAATGCTCTATT
>NW_027503423.1:0-43282 GCF_021521415.1 Bidens hawaiensis
CATTGGTATCTACTCTCCCCCCCCCCCCCCCCCAATGTAACCTCCTCATAAATGCCCCAAAACCAGGGTGTTGTGGATGTGTTATTCGGCCCTTTTAACTAGTACTAAACTAGGCATGTGTTTTTTTAGGTGGTATTTGGCTTTAAAGTTTAGCCATTAAGTGGTGAATGAGAAAGCAATCAACCAATACGTGAAATAAGTTATTTTGTAGAAATTAACCATATGCAATAAGTGCTACTTAACGCTATTGTTGTAATGCTTGGTACATATATATGAGGCAAAAAGCATGGTCCAATGCATCGATGAAGGGAGATAAAATCACTTCAGATACCCATGAAAATTCGTTAAAAAACAAAATAAGTTAAATATTGCTCTCCATTTATAAATTGTGAAACAATGAATCATCAAGCAGTTGTGTATATAATGTTGAACCCACATCCCTTCTGATAAGCCACCCCATCAAAACACGCTCTTTGTGTCAAGCATGTGTTTTTTTTTTATCAAGGGTTTGTACGTTAGACATCATTTCCCCAAAGCACATAACATTTATGCAACATCCTAGTGGAGGTGTGCTGCTTGTCTACATCGCCGAACTGTGGGGATAAAATGACCAACATTTATAATCATATTACAGTCTACATGGAGAGGCATCATATGATGCTTCATGTAGATCATATTACAGTCTACTAGGAGACTTTGTTTTCTAGGTATGGTGTCTTAATCATAACAATAAGAAGAGTTTCACACATGTGGGCGCATCTCAAAGCGGATATGAAAACAAAAGTTAACCGTACCATCGTGTAGGGATTGAGGGCATGCTTGGGCCATGTAAAATGTTACACCCTGAAACCCGGGCGTCTGGCTTATTAATCTTGCACAGAACATACACAACGGAAGACGTTACAATCATTACAAAATTTTATTACAAATTAAAAACTTTACATAATAACTTTAACAAATATTCTAGGATGCCCTGAAAGGTCAAGTCATGTTCTTCCTAGAGTGGTCTTTAAATATAGCTCACTTCACGTCCAATGATCTAAACATGTTCTATCAGTAATCATATGACTACCTCACTACCCTTCTCTAATCAATCTATAGCCATCAAGCTGACACCAAGGCACAAGCATTAATGTATGTAACATGTGTAATTGTAAATTCACAATTACGTGAGGCCTAAGTACTTGTTAATTTACTTTACACAAACATTTTAGATTCCTTCCACTATGTATAACGTTTGCATCTCGATGTATATAACATCTATCCGGGTAGCCATCGCTGCCCATGTATCTTAGCATTTTATTATATCAATAAGAGGCTTTTGTGGTTTTGGTCATTTGAATTACCCAAAATATATGAAGCCCAAAATAAAACAAATAAATAAAAATGATTTAGCTGTGTTGTTGTTGTTGTTATTGTTATTATTGTTATTATTATTATTAATTATTGTTATTATTATTATTAGAAACATTAGAAAAAATGTTAAGTAAACAAAAGAGTAAATTACAAAATTTAGCATGCTGGTAATCACGGATTATGCTATTTATCTTTAATATGTACATTAAACAATCCATTTTAGTTTATATTAAACTAAAGGAGGGGTAAATGACAATAATACCTTTTAATGTGACCCATTAAGTTAACTTTAGCTAGTGTAAATGAATATTTTGTTACCAACCCAAAACATAAATGATTCTCTATGTACATTTTAAAGATAAATGAACTTATTCGTAATTACTGGTACTATGGTACATAGGATGAATTTTATAATTTACTCTAATTTATTTTGCTCTATTGGACTATATGCAATACACGACTCGGGCATTTAGGTGGTGTAGGTATGTTACATTCTAGAAAAATATGATAGCAATATGAAAATAATAACGGAAAGTGTAAACAAAATAAACATTCTAAGTCCTCAACTAAATCCATGAGACAAGGGGATCCTATTTCACTTTCCTGTTTCTGGTTGTTATAAGGCCTTATCTACTATGTTTAGGAAAGCGTGTTCGGAGGGGCTTTTTAAGGTTTTCAGGTCCCGAACAGAGGTCCACTGATTTCCTATCTTTTGTTTGCGGATGATTCGTTGATTATTGGCGATTGGGACGATGATAACGCTAGAAGTCTTTCTCGGATTCTTAGATGTTTCCATCTTTGTTCAGGGTTTAAAATCAATGTGAATAAATCTAAGCTTTATGGTTGCGGGGTGGATGGTAACGAAGTTGGTAGAATGCCTAATCTCCTCGGCTGCTCCCCAAGTTTGATTTCTTTTACTTACCTCGGTTTAAAAGTGTGTGCTTCTATTAACCGAGTTAACAATTGGTCGCCGGTTATTGAGGTTTTCAATTCCAGACTTTCGAAGTGGAAACCGTCCTCTCTTTCGATTGGGGGGGGGGGGGGGTTCGTGATAATAAAGTCGGTTTTAGAAAACTTGCCTGCCTACTATTTATCTATTTTTAAAGCCCGTGTTAGCGTGATCAACACTTTGAAAGGAAAGATTAAAAGATTTAATTTGGGGAGGGTCGGAAGAGGTTAGGAAAATTTATTGGGTCGCTTGGGAGAGAGTGGCTTCTCCGATTAATAAGGGAGGCCTTGGTATCTCAAGGTTGAAAGACGTAAATCAAGCTCTGCTTTCTAAATGGTTTTGGAGACTAAAAACCGAATAAGTGCAATTGTTCATTTATTATTGCTAAAACTCGCATAAGTGATACATATAATATTCGGTCCTTCTTGCCAAATGAGACCTTGGTCATATCCCTATCGCTTCCGCATGTCATTATATGTTTAAACTATTCAAAAGTAATGTGATTATACCATCAATCAAATTAAAAGTTAAAAACATAGTTATGTGCATATACCCAAACCAAATTGCACACACACACAAAAATCAATGAATTAAAATCATTGTGTTATACACATAATCAAACCATGTTGTATGCACACAATGCCATTACTCAAATCAATCAAAACAAAGGTCATTTCTTATACATAACAACGTTTCATCAAATAAGAACAAGGAGGTTAATTTCAATAAAACAACCTTTTGGTTTTGCTAATTTGTTGTATCTGATCATTAACAAACTTTTTTTATGGTTTAGTTTATGTATCGTGACCCGATGTTGACCGAACTCACATCAACTCGTAGCTGCACCACGCGACTTTTACTAATTGACTACACGTTGTTAAAAAAATTATCATAAGCTATATGAATGTCAGTCAATACTATTCTAGTCTACTTTTCTTAGGTTTATTATCGTTCCCCTTACAAACATAACTGATATTGACCGGATTCGCATCACGTGCCACTATAACGTTGCGGGTTTTTGTTACCTGGTTGCTTATTAAAGAAAAACAATTATGACTCAAGTGACTGAATATCATTTATGCATCGTTTATCCAATGTTGTTTCTAAGATTTCGAGTGACCAATATGCATACTACACAATGAGCCTTATATGATATATTTTTTTTCTAAGATGGCCCAATGAAAAACAATGTTAGGTTATTTACAAATCCGTTACTTCTTTGTAAAGCTCAAACTCTTATTGTATTTATAGGCAGATTCACAATGACAAAAGAGTGGGCCAAGATCCACGGCCCAATCTAATTTGTAATGTCGAGTCCTTATTGTAGTGTAATAAATAACTAAACTCTATGCTTTAGTCTAAATTAGAGGTGCATAAATCGGGTTTTTTAAATACTCGGGTTTGGGTATGAAACCAGGTTCGGTATGACCGGGTATTGAAAAATCAGGCATTGGCAATACCCGGGTAGGGTTCGGGGTCCGGGTATTCTCTCTAAAAACCATACCCTATGCATCGGGTTCGGGTCGGGTATCGAACCGGGTATTCTAATAACGGGTATTTGAATGTCCTATTTTCAGGTATTGAAAAAACCCTACTTTTGGGTTTTTTTTTCGGGTATAAATTGGATTTTTTTAAAGGGTTACAATTTTTAGGGGTATTTTCGGGTATTTTTCAGGTATTTTTCGGGGTAATTTCGGATATAGATCGGGTATTTGAAAAACCCGGTTTCGTTTATTGGAAAAACCCGGTTCCGGGTATGGAACCGGTTTCGGTTTTCAGGTATTACCGGGTATAAATCAGGTCCGGTTCTGGGTACGGGTTTTTGTACTGAAATGCATACCCTATCCGTACCCTACGAGTAGGGTCGGGTACGGGTTCGGGTATTAAAAACCCGGGTATAATAAAAACCGGTTCCGAGTATTTTTTTTTCGGATCCGGTTCTGAGTTCGGGTTTTTTGCGCACCTCTAGTCTAAATGCCTACTTTCTAAAACTTCGAAGGCAAGACCAAAACCAATTATTAAAATCTAATAGTAATTGGTTAATTTTATTTTCAAATAATCGTGCTATTGGAAATCAACTTCTACCTCCTAAATACCACTCGACTTCTCTCATATTCTACCCACCTATCGTATCGTGTCGATCCACTGCCGCCGATTATCCACATTGTGCTCCTTTTACGAAATTTCTTTTTATTTGCCTTTGATTTATTAGATTGTTAATACCTACGGATTTGTTTACATTTTTTGGACTGTATTTTCAGTTTTGTTCGTTTATTAATGAAAAATCTTAATCTTAAATATATATAAACGAAACCTTTAAAAGTTTTCTGGTTGCTCCTCGCCTCTTTTCAAGCCACAAGATTGTTTTATTTGTAAATGGAGATTTCTAATGCATTTGACCCGAATTCACAGGTATGAATCTAGTCAACCCCATATAGCCATTAAACAGGTTAAACATCTCATTAAATTAAAAATTAATCTCACCAAATATTTTATATGAAAGTCCTATAAAATAGGGATATACTAAGAATTAATATCCGATTTTTCTTTTATAAAAAAAATATTATTTATAATTAACAATTTTATAATAAAAAAATAAGCGGGTCATGGGACTCACCAAACCCTGATAGCTTTTAAACTGGGTTATAACATCTCAGTCGACTCGTATCTTTCTTCCGATCAAAAGCCCTAAAGCATCGGTTTGAAACCAGGAAAAAACTTAACGACGCTAAGTATTTTGTAACAGAGGACCACTGTGCCCAAAAAAATAGTTGAACGGTAGGACCGTGTAGGTGCATAAATGTCAGTAGTTCATATGTCTAAAGTCTGTAATCGAGTCTGTAATATTGTTTATGTATTTGTTTGTTTAAAGCGAAGTTGTTGACAAGTTCGCCTAGGCGAACTTGTTAACCAAGCGAAGTTGTTGACAAGTTCGCCTAGGCGAACTTGTTGAACGAGCGAAGTTATGGACAACTTCGCCTGAGGCGAAGTTGTCGTGTATTTATATAGGTTACGGTTGTTGGTTTTTAGTAGTAAAGTTACGTGTAATTCAGTGAGTCAAGTGACGTGAGGTCGAGAGTCTGTAAGTATCACGTGTTGGGTTATTAATATAACGTGAGTTTTGTTCGTATCGTATTCGTGTGTTTGTGTGCTTGTGTTCTACGTCCGTAACGATCTACACAGGGATTCCGCACCTGTGTATATCGGGATATCTCGTGTGATCCGTCCGGGGAACCTACAGACCGTTGTAGTGATTTTTAAATGTGATATTATTATCGGCCAATACACAAAATGTGAGATTATTTATTTCTAATTTGTCGTAAAATTAAAATAAAAAAAAAATATTGGAAACGAATAATGTAAAACAACATCCGTAATACGGGGGATAAAAGCTAGTGAATTATATATATGGGGTCCGTGCCGGCCACACCGCGACATAAAGAAATGAAAACCTTGACCGGCATAAGGGTTGGAACCGAAAACCTTGAACTTACTCATTTTATCTATGCTGACGATGTGGTCTTCTTAGGGGAATGGGATAATCTAAACGTGTTGAACCTATGTCGCATATTAAGGTGTTTATATGGTCTTGGGCTTAAAGATAAACTTTAAAAAGAGCCGGTTATATCGGACGAGGGTGGGTATACAAGATAGACAAGTCATGGATGATGTCCTTAATTGCAGATCCGATGAGTTCCTGTTTAAACATTTAGGACTGCATGTGGGAGGGAACATAAATTTAATAAAATCTTGGGATCAGGTGGTTGATTTGTTCAGAAGGCGGAAAGTGAAGAAGTTATTGATTGAGGGAAGGGTTACGGGGATTAAGTTGGTTCTCAATGCATTACCGACTTATTATTTATGTTTATTTAGTGCTCCCAATGTGGAAATTTGGTTGTTTTTTTCTTCCATTTATTCTATTGCAATGTTTCTTTGTGCTGGGTGGTTTTATATCCGGGTTGGTTAGCAACTTGCTATATTCTTTATGTTCTTACCCGGATAGTCTAGAATTTCTTCTACTGACGCAAAGTTGAGCCGTCTCGATGGCTTGACCCATTCATGAATTATCGCCCGTATTAATTGGATCACTTTACAATGCACAAAAACACGCTGAGAGATTTCTCTCCTATGTTCACAAAACACACACTTCCGGTCTATTAGCAATCTCCAAACAAAACAACTAACTTTGATAGAAACCCGTTATGTAATTAGTAATTAACCTTTATGATTGCTTATCTTGATAAGTTATGTGTAAACAAGCAGAACCACTTATGAGTTATTACTTATTAGAGTCCAACTCGTTAAAAACCAGAAACAAATCAAGCAGATATTTATATTAATATAATAATCCTTTTGTTCAATCTACCTATTTTAATAAAGTAAAATAAATGTGAACACTTGTCATGCTTTGATTAATTCTTACAATTTTTTTCCCTCCAAAACTAATATACCCTAATATATGTAATAAATCAATAATTATTCACTTTCCTTTTACACTATATTTATATAATATCTATATATTTTTGTAAATATAAATATTAACATATTATTTTACTATATATTTCAAAATACTTGGTGAATTCCAAAAATCAACAACCAAACATGTTTCTCAAATGAAAATTGTTTTGGGTTTTTTGTGGAAGTTAAATTTGATTTTTTAGGTCAAAAGTTGGTAAATAGATTGTTTGATATAAGTTAACTACATTTAGGTCAAAATTTGTTATGGGTCAAAAATGAAAATTTTGAGTATTTTTAAAAGTATGAGAATGCAAAATAGATTTATCGTCAAATTTGTTATGGGTTCAAAGTGTTGACTTTAAAATGTTAAAAGTATGAAAGTTATAATTTTAAACATGATTTAGGTTTCAAGTTTTTTTTAAGGGCATTTTTTGAAATAATCAAAAGGTTCGGGATTTGGCAAATTGACTACTTTCCACTCAACTATTAAAATTTAAGAAAATATTGTGAACACTTTCGACATGTCACCTCCATGCCTACAATGCTTAAAACTTTTATCAAATTTGAAATATTTATATCAACATTAATTTTTCCTTCAATGGTGATCAGAACGTTGTATGGGAAACATGTCATGCAAAACCATGCTCAAATGAAACAAAATATTCACAAAATTGAATGAGTTAACATGACATTTTTTATGTTGTCATTATGACAAAGTGGAGAAACCCTCTAAAACTTATCAAAATCTTTTTTATGATGTAGTTCAGGTAAACATAGTTCTTGAAGAACATCCATTGCTACAATTTAATGTCCCACTTTTCTTTTATGGGTGGTAAATTGATAAATATATCAATAATAGTAACGCCTTTTTTCTATTTTGGCTTAGTGGTTAGAACTACTATCGTATGAAAGTCTTATTTTCGAAATTGGTTCATAACCAAAATTCTTTCAATTATACATAAATGACACCAAGAATGAATTTTTTAATAAAAAGAAGCATTCTCGGATAAGATACGGACATTTTTTTTATTAAGTTCATTTAAAAAAATCATTTTGTGATATAAATAAAATAAATCTATGTACACATTTTATAGATACAAGCATAGATATAATACATTTTTTTCATTTACACTATGTAATTATTTGTTTTACTTATAATTTGAATTATCTTATGTGTGGCACGGGCTCTAAAACTGGTTTATTTAATGAAATAAAAAGAGAAAAAAACACGTTGGAGTCAAATAAAGATGAATCAACGGCCAGGATCTATAATCCGACACAACAAATATCAACCAATCAGATCACACCTCTCAATACTATGTTAACCCAACCAACAAATCAATCAATCAATCAAACATGCCCGGTATTTCCCATCACAAAGCCTAGGCTATTATAAGTAGGGTCTGGGGAGGGTGGGATGTAGACACACCTTAACTCTATCCCTAAAGATAGAGAGGTTGATTCCGGCTAGACCCCGACTCAACAAATATCAATATCAAATATCTCATCCTCCAAAATGGCGCCAAAGGCAGCAGAGAAGAAGCCGGCAACCGAGAAGAAGCCGAAGGCCGGAAAGAAGCTGCCAAAGGAAGCTGGAGGCGTTGATAAGAAGAAGAAGAAGAAGAAGAAGAGTGTTGAGACGTACAAGATATACATATTCAAGGTGTTGAAGCAGGTCCACCCTGACATCGGCATCTTCGAGAAGCAAGGCCATGGGGATCATGAACTCCTTCATTAACGACATCTTCGAGAAGCTTGCCCAGGAGGCTTCCAGGCTTGCCCGCTACCATCACCTCCCGGGAGATCCAGACCGCCGTCAGGCTGCTCCTGCCCGGTGAGCTGGCAAAGCATGCTGTGTCTGAGGGGACCAAGGCTGTCACTAAGTTTACTAGTTCTTAGATTTGGGGGTTAGGGTTTGTATAAACTTTTATATTAGTGGTATGTAGAATTTGAATTTGTGTTACAATGGAAGAATATTTAGCTTAATTTTAATCAATTCTGCCGTTTTGTGTTGAAATTTTTATCATTTTCATATCGTATTTAATTGATGCTTTAGATATATGAAAATAATTTATAATGTGAAATCAGGAGTAATTCATCACTATGTTTTTATTTATGTTTGCATTCATGGATGGAGCAAGTCGAGTGCATGAAGATTTGTTTTTTTTAGCATGTTAATTACTTTTGATGGGTCAGTTGCTACTAGACCCACAATTAGTGTTAATAATGTTGTTTCAACCTAACAGGCATCAAGACTTCCACCAGGAAAACTGCCCCTTTGAACCTCCCAAGGTTCGTTGATGTCAAAAGATAGATTTGTCTCAAATGGGCTTGCACTTGACACATCCTAGCTCGTTTGTATCAATGTTTATTCTGTATTGCTATGACTTTTAGAAAAAATCTCATACTGCCTTATATGATTTGAATACACGAAAATAACTCACTAGACATGATATTGATGCAAATCCTTAATGCTCAATGCGATCTAAGGCCATGAGCGTCAAAGCCATTTCAGTTGCAGTGCAGATTTCAGTATTCGCAAATCCAATTAAGGAATTTATCATTTTCATTCTTCTACACCATGTGGATTCATTATTTAGACACACAAAGAGCCACAACACAAATTAAAACTGATGTATTTTATAAAGCTAAGGAGATTAAACTGAAGTAATCAGTTTCATATGATCAAAGCATAATGGGAAATATAAATGATCATGATGCAAAAGGAAGATCAGTATAAGTCAACAAGGCATTCATTCATTCATTCAATAGTAATTTCTCCATAGCAAAGAGAAACAAACAAGCAACACAATCCAACTTTTTAACATTATAAAAACATGATAAAAGACCAGATTGCAGTAACTTAACAATCAGAAACAACATTCATAAACCAGAATAAAAACTGTTTTTATCATGTACTCATTTCTATACGAAATGAGACGTGGGTTCATACGAAACGGATCACTTGGCTAGCAAGGACTGATGAGCCTGAGCCTGGTTCTCTTGGTTCTGCTGATAGTTGAGTGGCCTCCTGAAAAGCATGATGTGTGGCTCAGGCCTGTGAATAGCATAGTGCACCCATCCTCGACTCTGCTGCACTCCAATCGCACGCCATTCACTCTACACAAACAAATCACAACCCTTTATCAGCACATTCAGTTATAAAAAGTCAAGTGATTAGAACTAGAAACAAACTTAAGACTTTCGGCTAAAAATATTGAAACAAGAGAAACAAACAAAGGTCAATGAAACTTCTAGGACTAAAGAACAAAGAATCATGGTTAATATGATATCCTAAAAAACTTCTAAAGTTTTAATGCATAATCACCTGCATACACACATAACAACTTTCACGGCTCATTACCAAAGTAAAAACAAAAAATCCACTTGTACAGTTGTATTGGTATATCATCAACCATATTGAGCAGATTGATTAAACAAATGGTTTGTTGTAAATCAAAATTAGGAGGAATTAGAACATGAATGAATAAAACATCACATGGACCCCTAGAATAGTGCTATCACTGATATGAAACAGGTTGATCAAAGCAATAAAAGAGCTTCTATGTTAAACCTGAAAATTACATATTTCAAACAAAGTCATTTGATCCTCATCAAGCTGCTAAAACATCATTTCGACTAAAACCAGATAATAACTTCCTGCTGGAAGATCAAACTAATGACCATACACAACTACTCTAATCCAAATGATGCATGCTAAAGTTTAAGGTTTCCTACGCCAATTTTATCTCGAATTGAAAAGGCGCATGCTAAATATCTTGACAATGATCATGAAGATGCTAATCTAAATGTATACACTTGTAAACATCATCGACCAAGACAAACGAATTGAACATATGAATTTTATCAAAATTAAACATGGATTCCTAGAATGGTTCAGTCTCTGATCTAAAAGCAGGTTAATCCAAAGGAGAAAAAAAAGCTTATTGGTTATTAAAGCTAGAAATTTAACAATGTTTAAAACAAAATCAGTTAACCATCAAACTGTGAAAAGCATCATTTCAAGTAAAATTAGATTATCACTTCCTGTTAGAAGATCAAATAAAGTACTTTACAGTTTACACAATACAGATACATATGATATGTGCCAAATATACGGTTTCGAATATCAATTTATTCATTAAAAAAAACAAAAGGCACAAACTAATTAAAAATATAAACTATAAAAAACGTAATAAATCAGTAAAACTAAGTCAATCAAATTGAGCATACAGGTTATAAAAACCTAAAAAATGAAGAAAATGAACAATATACCTCAGATAAAAGGCGATTCTTCGGAAGAAGCTTAGAAACTTCTGGAGGCAGAACTACATGCCTATCAGTCACAATTTCAAAACAATTAATTATCATCGAAACGAGAACGATTAAAGCGAGAGTATGAAATGAATGGAAGTGAATTTGAATTGAGGGTTACCTGTATTCGAAGGTATCATCGAAATACTTCTCGGAGTACTGGATCTGACCCATGGCGTTCAGATTTCAACCGGATCCTGTTCAAATAAGAAGTGGAGATTATGATTGAGATTGAGACTATGGAATGAAACCCTTGTGGCTTTGTGTGGGGAGCGGATGGGATGACGTCGAAAGCCAGAATTAAATAAAAAATATCTTCTTGTCAAATAAGTACTACATTTTATAATGTTATTATTATTTTAAGTTGTAACGGTGGGAAAATGATTCTCATTTTCAAATTTTGAAAACTACCCGCTATAAAACTAAATTCATTATTCTATTTCTTTATTTTATTTTAGAAACTCTTTATGATAGAATTCAAAAGATGATAAATACTATCCATAAGGAAATAACATATGCCATTTAACGGGTGTTTCGGTAAGCTTTTATAATTGTTTTTTTTTGTTTATTTGTTTTTTAAAAAGCAAAAGACACTTTGAAAAGTTTCATTTGAAGCTTTGGGAGGAACTTTGCCAAACACCTTTTACTTTTCAACAAACAAATAGCAAATAAGTAAGTTTTAGAAGCTCACTCAAACACCCTCTTAGTCTATTACTTTCTCTTTAGTACCTTTTCTACTCAATTTATCACCAATAATTTATTAGATTTTTTTAAATAACCATTTGAATCATTAATGAGCCAATAACTCACTTAATCATCTTCTTCTCACCCTCGGGAAGAAACCCCTGTTTTTTTTTTGTCATATATAGGACTTGATCTTCTTAAGACCTCCAGTCTTTTAATAAAGTATTTGGATTAATCACCTCAACCATTTAGACTATGAATCATTGAGACCAATAATTTATTAGATAAATAATAGGGAATGCTATTGATTTCATAGTCTTCATATGCATCTAATTACAGGTAGATTCTTAATCTTTATTAGTTAGAGCATTCTCATCCCACGCCTTATCCCTAAATCAAAAATTACACTAAAACTCACTATATTTTCTCTCTCCATTTCAATTAAATAATATTTTTTATACCTTTTATCATTACCTTTTCTCTTTCCTTCACTCACAACCACTTTCAAAATATATTAAAAAATTATATGGGATGAACAGTAACTTTTCAAATATACAGAAAAATCACTACTTTCTCTAAAATATAAAAACTCTTCACTCACAACACACTAAATCACTCACTAAATTATAAAAACACACATCACATAAAAAGAGGGGTGGGATGAGAATGCTCTTACACTAGATGATATAAAGTATAAACGAGTGCCTACACTTACACTTATGTAATATAAACTGAGGCAAAAAAAATTTCAACATCCACTCTATATTATTCAATATTTATCAAACTCAAAACCTACTTTGTCTTTGCCACGATCTCCGTCTCCACAACATCATCAACATTTTTCTATGGGCACCACCATTTAAAACACTCCCACCCAAACTACCACCTCATCATCAAATTTCTAGTGATCACCCATGTCACTGAACATCACATATTTAGTTCTGGTTTTGGCCAAGGACTGCCCTGTTTCGTCGTTAATTGATTTTTTGCAGCACCTACAATCCCCCAGGTTCACGAATCAAGTGGCGTGAGGCTTGGTAAACTAAACATATCGGAAATAAAGTGAGCTTGTGGAAGGGAATGTGAGAGAGAGAGAGAGAGAGAGACAAAAGAAAGAGGTAGTAGAGAGTAGAGATGGGCAAAAAAACCGGTTGGTGAACGGGTTAACCGGTTTAAACCGAAAACCGGTTTAAAAAAAAACGGTTAATTAAAAACCGGTTTGACCGGTTTAAAAACCGCCGGTTCGCATATCGGTTACGCACTCGTGGGAAAAAACCGGTTCAAAAAAAACCGAACCGGTTAATGAAAAAACCGGTTAACCGGTTAAAAAACCGGTTAAACCGGATTTTGACCGTTACAACGGTCAAATTACCGTTTTTTTGTTTTTTTTTTTGATTTTTTGACCGTTTTTTGTTGTTTTTTTTACCATTATACCACCCTAAACACCTATATATAGTTTAGGTTGGGTAATGGTTATCTAACACTCGATTATACCACCCTAAACACTCTAAACGTTTATTTCAAACTCGATTATCATGGCCTCCCAAAGTGTTGCTTCATCCGTCAACATGGGTGCCTCTAACACCCAAGAAACGGTCGTTCGGGTCATCCCCACGAAGCGAAACCAAGAAATTTGGCAACATTTCGACTTATGCGAAATGTCTAGTGGTGTCCAAAGATCTCGATGCAAGCATTGTGCGAAGTTCTACGCCAAAGATGCCAATTCGACTTTGAAAGCGCATATACAAAAGCGCTATTGCAAAGGTTTAAAGAACGAAGCGGGAAGTAGTTCGCAACCGGAGATGACGAATCAAGGAACGGTGTTTACGTACGACATTGATGCGGTACGTCAACAATTTTCAAACTTTGTGATTAAACAAACACTTCCTTTCAACCACTTCTACAACCCAGAATTCACTGAGATGATGCAACAGTTTGTTCAACCACGCTACCAACACGTAAGTCGTTCGACCCTTATAAGAGATTGTCTCAAAGCATGGAAAACCGCTAAATCCGAACTAATTTCATACTTTGAAAATTTAAAAAACGGTGTAAACTTAACAACGGATGTTTTGTCGGTACCTCATGGTTCGCCCGACTCATACATTTGTGTCATGGCTCATTGGGTAGACCCTGAGTCGTGGCAAATGATGAAACGAACCATTGCTTTTCATTTGTTTGATTACCCGCACACGGGTAGAAATATTTTTTTAATCTTTGATAAAATCATTCGAAAATTCAAAATTCAAGATAAAATCCTTTCAATTTCGTTTGATAACGCGTCCAACAATACGGCTGCGGTTGAGCATTTAAAATTAAAGTATAAACCTATTTGTGATGGAGCGTTTTTTCATAGTCGATGCGTTGCACATATTATCAACTTGGCCGTGCAAGATGGGTTAAAAGTGATTGAAACGCAAAGAAACAATTTTAAAAGAATGTTACGAGATGTTTTTAGCAACAATAAAACATTTTCAAGATACAAAAAATTTTGCGACGATGCTAATTGTCAATGGTTGGGACCAAATTGGGATTGTCCTACAAGATGGAATTCCACTTGTAACATGTTTGAAAAAGCCGTCCAACAAAAAGAATATTTGATTGCGTTTCATCAAATTATGGCAAGTAGGGGTAAATGTGTAGCATATCATCCTTCAAACTGGTTATTGATTGAGACCGTTACGGAGGTCCTTCAAAATTTTAAATCTTGCACGACTAGTTTATCCGGGGTTTACTATCCAACAAGCCCCATTACTTTACCAAAAATTGCTGTCATGTGCACAAAGTTGAGTGAGCTTGATTGTAGGGGTGCACCTTATTTTGATATGGGTGTAAAAATGAAAGAAAATATTTTCAAGAACTACCCGCTGTTTTTACTTGTGCTGCTGCGTTAAACCCTTGCATCAATGTTGGTGGTGTTGAATCTTTAATAGAAAAAATTTGTGATGAGCTTGGGTTAAACACTGCTGAAAACTCCTTTTTCAGCCAAACTTTAAGGAATACTTTCAACACCACCTTCTCAAATATGTATGATGTCTACTTAACAAGATACGGGTCGTCTTCCCAAATTCATGACTCGTTGAGAGCTGCTGCCTAATCCCAATCCCAAACCGACCTTGAAATGGGGATGTACTACATGATTTGGGAAGACGCCGGTAAACGTCAAAAAGTAAACACCCCAAGCAGTGAACTTGGAAGGTACAGTGGTAGCAACTTTGTGAAACACATGACTCCGGATGAATTTAGAAGTCTTGATTCGCTGGCTTGGTGGAGAGGTAAGGAGGATGACTTTCCGATCCTCGCCGCCATGGCCAAAGATTTACTAACGGTCAAAGCTTCCACGGTAGCTTCGGAGTCTGCTTTTTCTGTTTCTGGCAGGGTTATATCGATTAGGAGGACTCGACTCACTGCACCGGCTATAGAGATGTCGATTTGCTACAAGGATTACTTGGACTCTTTAGATAGGGCACAACATCAACGCTCACTCGAGGGGGAATTGGAGTATGAAGCGGGCTTGTATGAAGACGAGGTCAACGAAGGATATACTCAAGCAATGACCGATGAAGAAGCCGCCTACGACGAGTACCAAAGAAATAGCTCGGGATCGGGTAGCGAAGAAAATTAGTCATGTATTAATGATTTGTTTGTTTGTACGAAGACAATATCCCTAAGTTTGTAATCGTTTGTATTAGTTCGTTAAAAACAACATTTAATGTTTGTATTTTTAATGTTGAATTTTAATATTTGTATTTTTAATGGTCTTCATTATTTACAAAATATAAAAAAAACAAACATTCGTATTTTAAATCGCGAAAATTAAAAAAAAAACCGGTTAAAAACCGATTCTAACCGGTTTCAAAACCGGTTATAACCGGTCCGTATAAAAATTAAAAAAACCGGTTTTAAAACAGGTCCGGTTTTAAAAAAACCGGTTAGTGTGGGAAATAAAAAAAACCGGTCCGGTTTTTAACCGAACCGGTTTTTTTAAAAAAACCGATTTGTGCATCTCTATTAGAGAGGGGACACAAGTGGAATCTGTTTCTCACATCTGATGTGAACGCTGAATGCCCTTAAACTGTGTTGTGGAAATGAGGCTTTAAAGCCACAAGATTGTTTTATTTGTAAATGGAGATTTCTAATGCATTTGACCCGAATTCACAGGTATGAATCTGGTCAACCCCATACAGCCATTAAACAGGTTAAACATCTCATTAAATTAAAAATTAATCTCACCAAATATTTTATATGAAAATCCTATAAAATAGGGATATACTAAGAATTAATATCCGATTTTTCTTTTATAAAAAAAATATTATTTATAATTAACAATTTTATAATAAAAAAAATAAGCGGGTCATGGGACTCACCAAACCCTAATAGCTTTTAAACTGGGTTATAACATCTCAGTCGACTCGTATCTTTCTTCCGATCAAAAGCCCTAAAGCATCGGTTTGAAACCAGGAAAAAACTTAACGACGCTAAGTATTTTGTAACAGAGGACCACTGTGCCCAAAAAAATAGTTGAACGGTAGGACCGTTGTAGTGATTTTTAAATGTGATATTATTATCGGCCAATACACAAAAGGTGAGATTATTTATTTCTAATTTGTCATAAAATTAAAATAAAAAAAAATATATTGGAAACGAATAATGTAAAACAACATCCGTAATACGGGAGATAAAAGCTAGTGAATTATATATATGGGGTCCGTGCCGGCCACACCGCGACATAAAGAAATGAAAACCTTGACCGGCATAAGGGTTGGAACCGAAAACCTTGAACTTACTCATTTTATCTATGCTGACGATGTGGTCTTCTTAGGGGAATGGGATAATCTAAACGTGTTGAACCTATGTCGCATATTGAGGTGTTTTATATGGTCTTGGGCTTAAAGATAAACTTTAAAAAGAGCCGGTTATATCGGACGAGGGTGGGTATACAAGATAGACAAGTCATGGATGATGTCCTTAATTGCAGATCCGATGAGTTCCTGTTTAAACATTTAGGACTGCATGTGGGAGGGAACATAAATTTAATAAAATCTTGGGATCAGGTGGTTGATTTGTTCAGAAGACGGAAAGTGAAGCAGTTATTGATTGAGGGAAGGGTTACGGGGATTAAGTCGGTTCTCAATGCATTACCGACTTATTATTTATGTTTATTTAGTGCTCCCAATGTGGAAATTTGGTTGTTTTTTTCTTCCATTTAGATGCATATATGTGTATATGTGTATGTGTGTGTGTGTGAGAGAGAGAGAGAGATGAAGAGGTATGTACCCGCCTCAACACCAAGCAAGGCGGGTCAACCCACAAGATAAAGACATTATGAAGGCACAAAGCCAAAACCCAGGCGCATGGCGCATACAAAACATGCTCAGGCATCATATGCTCGCGCATCACATATGCGCGCGGCGCATCAACGCGCGGCGCATATCACATGCTCTTGCACATCACATATGCTCGCGCGTCACATATGCGCGTGGCGCACCAGCGCGCGGCGCATATCACACGCTCATGCATATCACACCTGCGCATGAAATATCTGCGCGTGAGAATAAAAAGAAGACTTCGCGCATCCTCAGGATGGGCGCATATCACACGTGCACATAATCAACCTCGTCCTTATCCAAATCAGGATTAGGGCAACCTTGATTGTGCACGTCAGACAATCTTCCAGAAGGCATCTTTTTAAGGAGTAAGAATATGCTGATGTTGACAGCTGCCAAATGAAAGGTCGACAACTCAGCATGACACATGTGCTACCACATGATTACAACCAACGAGAAAGCGCCAGGTGTCCCAGAGGACACGTGGCGCAGTGCGATTGGAGGAGGCCAACGAGGCTGAGCCCAACCAGTGGAAACCCTAGCACTATAAATACAGCATCAACTCCACTTTGATGACACATTCACACTCAATCATTGACAGTTACAAGCAGTGATATCACATTCAATCATATTGAATTATATTCACTCACAGTCAGTTACAGAAAACACACAGTCACACAATCAAGAGTATTCAGCGATTCAGCAATACTCTTGAGATTCACTGACTCACACATTATTATCTTCTCCACAAAGATACTGATTCTCACGCCGGAGGGTTACCCCAAAGAGGACCCCTCTGTCCCTTTCTGAGGGGTAAGTAACGGCGCTGTTCATTTTGTAGGTGGAAGAACACGGATCCAGAAGAACCATCGGTGAAACAATTTAATCATACCCGAGGAAAGTAGATCTGCTACCAGCGAGTAGATCCACGTTTCTTCATTGGCGCCATCCACTGTTACAAACGGCAATCAGATCTCATCCAGATCTACAAAAAAATCAATCACCATGGTTTCTGGAGTTCGTAACGTTGATCAAGCTCTGGAGGATATTGAACGTGAGGGTGTTAACGACGGACAGCAGGTTCTGAGGGTTCCGCGTGATTCTACGCGTACCACCAGCAACCGTCCCTTCGTCACAACCCCTCACGGCCAGACTGAAACTCCTCCAGACGATCACACGTTACAAAATATGGCCGGCGCGAAGCTGAAAGGACCAATGGGTCCAGAAGATGAAGCAAATGATCCGAATGAATGGCTCATAAACGAGCAGCGGCGTCTGATTGAAAAGTACAACGAAATGGTCAAGCAGAAGAAGCTAGCCGACCAAGCACAAAGGCAAGCTTTTGATAAGCAGACTACAAAGAGGCCGCGCGCGCCGGAAGAGGGACATTCTGTTCACACTGCACACACTGAGTTCAGTGATGAAGAAGTGCATAGCATGAGGAAGACACGGGATACTCATGCAGGAGGCTCACAGCTTCACGCGCCTGTGAACATGGCGCCTGGAGCCAGAGCAGATCTGGATCTGCACATGCCGTACAGCCCACCGATCAGAGGGCAAGTGGACGTAACCACGCCCTACAGACCAGCCATCCTGGTAAAACACTCAAAGTTTACTGCGCGCATCGCGCAGGCTCCCATCCAGCACAAGACAAAGATGCCAAGTGGTCTGGGCAAATATGATGGCACAACAGATCCAGATGACTTTTTGCAAGGTTTCTATAACACGGGAAACCTAGAGAGCTGGACGATGCCAACATGGTGTCATATGTTTGCTCGCTGCCTCACGGGCGCAGCGCGAGTATGGTTCGAGAGCTTGCCGACAGGGCAAATTGATGGGTTCGAGGAACTATTAGAAAAGTTCCAAGCCCACTTCGTAAGCAGCGCAGGCACACGCGCGATCCTGATGACATCATGCACTGCATACGCAGGAATGATGAAACGATTGAAGATTACATCACTCGTTTCAATCAGGAATCCCTGGCAATCGGGGGTATAACTGAGTAGCTCCTGCGCGTGGCCTTTATACAAGGCGCGCGCAGTGATCAACTCCGCCGGGCTCTTGTAAGCAAAGATGGTATGCCCACCACGTGGGCCAAGTTAATGGAGGCATCGCGAGTTTTCGCGAGAAATGAGAAACAGATTGCCCAAGATAGGGCAAGAGAAAGAGCGCATCAGGCAGAATCACCGCGCAGCAAAGATAAGAGGGCCAAACAGAACTCTGTATGGTCCAGGTTGCAGCCAACAAGTTTTTCTTCCGCGGAAAAACAAGCGCAACCAACCTCACCACAGCCCCAAAAAGAAGTTCGTAATCGCGGGGAGGGTGACAAGAGGGAGGGCGGCAGAGATCCTAGCAGACCTCTGCCAAGAATATGGACGCCCCTCACTAAAACACCTTCACAGGTGTTAAGTACTGAGAATGTCCAATTCAAGCCCCCCAAACAACTACACTACAAGGGACCGCAAAACAGTGGCAAATATTGTGAATTTCACAGGTCCCCGGGCCACAACACCGACGCATGCCATCATTTAAAGGATGCGATCGAGAAGGATGTAAAGTCGGGCAGGCTGGCTCACTTGGTAAAAAACCAAAGAATAGAAGATGAGCAACTGGAAGGAGCCTCTGCCAGCAAGAAGTACAAAAGAATCTGTGTGGCTGAGGGGGGACGACAAGGGCAGACGTCAAGAAAGAGAAGCGCGCAAATCCACGGAGATTGGCGCGAGCAGCAAGTCATCTTCCCAAGAATCAGGGGAGGCCCTTCAATAAGCAGTCCTCTCGTCATCACCACACACATTGCTCATTACGAAGTGTCAAAGGTCCTGGTGGACACTGGAAGCGAATCTGACATTATGTATGAGCAGTGTTTCAGAAAGTTAGACCCGGCAGACCAAGCGCGGCTCGAAATTGTGAACGCACCAATCTGTGGTGTCTCAAATGAAATCATACATCCCCTAGGCCAGATTCAGTTTGAACTAACTATGGGGGATGATGAGCACAAGCGAGCCGAAGTTGTCAACTTCTTGGTCCTGCCCACCACGTCATGCCACAATATGATCCTGGGTAGGGGAACGATTGCCCAATTTAATGCTGTACCGTCGCCAGCGCACGGCGCATTGGGGATCCCTACACCAACAGGCGTAGCATTTGTTTACCGCGATCATTTGTGCGCAGTGACAAGCACGCCGCGGGAAGGGAGAATGAAACTTACAATGGCTGACAATGCGCCAGAGAAGTGGATTTTAAACCCAAAATTCCCAGAGCAAACGGTCACAATTGGCGCTACCATTTCAGACGAAACGAGATTGAGAATGAAAAAGTTGCTCACAAAATACACGTCGGTTTTCGCGTGGCAACACTCCGATATGACGGGGGTCCCGCGAGACTTGGCGCAACATTCTCTTAACACGTTTAAGTCGGTGGAGCCAATTGCACAGAAAAAGAGAATCATGGGGGATGAAAAGGCGAAGGCCATGAATGAGCAAGTGGAGGACCTGTTGCGCGCAAACATCATCCGCCCGATTCGATACCAGACATGGGTAGCCAATCCTGTGATGGTAAAGAAAAGCAACGGGTCATGGAGAATGTGTATTGACTTCAAGGACCTCAACAAAGCATGTCCGAAAGATTGTTACCCCCTCCCAAACATCGACGCAAAGGTGGACTCCGTGGCGCCATTCAAGCTCAAATGTTTCCTGGATGCCTACAAAGGCTATCACCAGATTCAAATGGCACCACAGGATGAAGACAAGACGGCCTTCAGAACCGACAAGGGTGTTTTTTGTTACACAAAAATGCCCTTTGGTTTAAAGAATGCGGGCGCAACCTATCAGAGACTTATGGATTCGGTTTTCAGTGAACAAATCGGAAGAAATCTAGAAGTCTACGTCGATGATTTGGTGATCAAGAGCAGGGAGGAGAGACAAATGCTCAAAGACATCGAGGAAACTCTTCAGCGCCTAACGGAGGTTAACATGAAGCTCAACCCGAGCAAATGTACTTTCGGCGCAGAAGAGGGGAAATTTCTTGGTGTAATGGTCACTAAGGATGGTTTCAAGGTGAACCCTGAAAAGGTGGAAGCCATCCTTGACATGCCTTCACCATCCACCATGAAAGAGGTTCAGAAGCTGAATGGTAGATTGGTGTCAATCAACAGGTTCCTAGCGAACCACGCCAGCAAATCTACTCCATTCGTTAACACCTTGAGGAACTGTTTGAAGAAGAGCCAATTCAAGTGGACGCCTGAGGCTGAGCAAGCTTTCACTGAGATAAAAGAATTTCTCATAAAGTTACCAGCGCTCACAGCTCCACTTCCTGGCGAAACCCTTACATTGTACCTGTCAGCTGGAGACCGCGCGATCGGCGCAGTATTATTGGTGGATCGCAAGGGGATACAAACGCCAATATACTATGTGAGTCGGGTGCTCACAGACCCTGAGACGCGCTATTCCATCATGGAAAAGTTAGTTTTGTCACTAACACACGCGTCGCGCAAGCTCCATAGATACTTCAATGGTCATCCTATTGAAGTTCTGACTGGTTACAACATCCAGCAAGTCTTGCGACGCCCTGCGCTCTCCGGAAGGCTGACAAAGTGGGCGCTGGAATTAGGTGAACACACGATCACTTATAAGCCCCGTCCAGCGATAAAGGGTCAAGTTTTGGCGGATTTCATCACGGAAATTCCAGAGGGAAAGATTGAAGAAGCTCAGCGCGAGGTAGCCCCTCCGCGAGCAAATGATGAAGAAGATGTTTGGAGGCTATTCACTGATGGAGCCTCCAACAGCGAAGGGTCCGGCGCAGGCCTCAAACTGGTGGACCCTGATAATCATGAATATACTTATGCTATCAGGTTGGACTTCAAGAGTACCAACAATGAGGCTGAGTATGAAGCCCTGCTGGCTGGTCTGCGCATCGCGCGCAAGTTTGGGGTTAAAAGACTAGAGGCGCATGTTGATTCTTACTTGGTAGCTGCTCAGGTCAACGGCCTATATGACGCCAAGGAGAACACAATGCCTCTGTATCTAGAGCAGGCAAAAAAGCTCGTTGAGCAGTTTGACTTCTTCAGAATCATACACATCTCGCGCAGCGAAAACAAGTCCGCTGACGCGTTGAGTAAAATGGCATCAACTAATTTTGATCACTTTGGCAAAGATGTCAGGGTGGAAGTAATGAGCAGCCCGTCAGTGCAAACGCAATCGGTCCTTGTAATTCATACAACCCCTTCATCCTGGATAACTCCAATAATGGAATTCCTGAATGAGGGGAAGTTACCGGACGATCGCGCACAGGCGAGAAAGATAAGACACAAGGCACAGAACTATGAATTACTTGATGGTACATTATATCGGCGCTCTTATCTTGGACCGCTCATGAAATGCCTGGATGCTGAAGAAGCAACCTATGTGATTAGGGAGATTCATGAAGGAATCTGTGGAATTCACGCTGGTCCGCGCATGGTGGTTGCCAAGGCGATGAGCTCAGGCTACTATTGGCCAGGCATGTACTTGGATGCGCTAAAAGAAATCCAAAGATGCAAGGCATGTCAGAGCTACGCGCCAAACACCATGCGTCCAAAGAACAACTTGATTCCAGTCACCTCCGCATGGCCTTTCCACAAATGGGCCATTGATATTGTGGGTCCCCTGCCGCAAGCGCAAGGGCGAGTGAAATTTTTGGTAGTGGCGATAGACTATTTCACAAAATGGGTTGAGGCCAAGCCACTAGCAAAAATCACAGCTGAGGCGATGAAGCAATTTATCTGGAGCCACATCATTTGCCGTTTTGGCCTTCCTATGGAAATTGTGAGCGACAATGGCAAACAATTCACTGACAGGAAGATATCAAGCTGGCTCAAAGAATTGCACATCAACCAAATCTTCACGTCCGTCTACCACCCTCAGGGGAATGGCCAAGTGGAGCGCGCGAATCAAAGTTTGCTAAATGGGCTGAAGAAAAGGTTGGAGGGAGAATCCCATTCTTGGGTCGAAGAGTTACCTAATGTCCTGTGGGCGCACAGGACATTAAGCAAAACTAGCAATGGCGAATCCCCGTTCAGCCTAACCTATGGGATAGAGGCTATGATCCCAGCAGAAATTGGATGCCCATCCCATAGGGTATGTAACACCCCGACCAAAGGCGGATTATACATCGGGGCGCCACATATTGCTTCATTACTCGCGACACTATTGGTGTCAATATTTATTAATACACATTTTATCGCGCACAGCGCAGCGGGGAAAATAAAATACATAAATCAAACATAAATCAATATATTATAAATTATAACATTCAAACAACATTAACTTGTCTTGATACATTTTAATTCTAGGTCCAAAAGTGAAAACGTCCTACGTGTCCACAAGCTCCAAAACAGCTACTGCAAACCTGAACATGTGTTAAAATAAACGTCAAACACTTGCGCGTTGGTGAGAAATCAAGTTTAATACAATACATAGATAACAATAAATCTGCGCGCAACATGTGTATGTCTGGGTTTCAACAAGGGTGTAATCAGATCGGGACCAACTCTAAGAGACAAGACTGCCAGTGCTCACAATTGAGCTCACAAACAAGACTAACTGTGCAAGTGTAACAAAAGAGAAAATCATAAACGATAGTTCTCCCGTGTTCATCTAATGGTACCATGAAAACTGCGGAATAGACCGACAAGACGGTTAATGATCCACACATACAAATAATCAGCCAAGTCTACGTCCTCAACACATGGGATACTGCGCGACTAAAGTTCATAAACAAGTTTAAGACTCTAAGTTTGTATGAACACATGAACATCCCAAAACATTAAAAGCAAAAAGGGATTAGGTACGAGATTACTCACTTGATAAACGATGCGGTGTAAGGTAAAGCAAGAACCAACTTTAAACAAGCACAAGTTAACCTATAATTAAAGATTATTGTTTTAATGATTGGTTTTAAGTCTTGATTATAAGTTAGCATAATTAATAAGTAAACTATTATATATAATATATATTACCGGAAAAGCAGGAAGAACAAGGAGGAAGACGGAGGCAGAGAGGGGGGCGGCAGGAGGACAACGGCAGAGAGCAAAAAGGGAGGAAGAGATAATAAGTGTAGTGTGTGAAGTGTTAAGAAAATACTACTATTATTTATAGGCAAACCCTAGGGAACAAAATCCCTAGAAAAGGGGAAAAGATCTCAAAAAGCAAAAGATTTCAAAAGCAAAAGATATCAAAAGATATGGCAGCAAGGAAAAAGAGAAAAAGGCTGACAGGATTCAGAAAAAGGCATGGGAGAGGACAGATAAAGGTACTGGTCAAGCATGGCAAAAGCAGATCTCAAAAGATAATGTCAGTCACTTTTTCTACCAACCAATGGGGTTGATACGCATGCTGCGCCAAAAGTAACTATTCAGACATAAGATAGGTTAGGTCAACAGCACAGAAGAAAAGACATCACAAAAGCAAACGGCTAGATTAAACAGAAGATACAAGGGTTAAGCGCGGGAAGGCTGAGTGCGCGAGCGCGAAGGCTGGCACAACAATCCTTAGCGCACTGCGGGAAGAATCACAAATCCTTAGCGTGCTGCGTGAAGAACTAGAATTCTAAGCGCATCGCGGGAAGAACATACATTCTTAGCGCATTGCGGGAAGAACATGCATTCTTAGCGCGCTGCGAGAAGAGTTCTCTTCACGCATCGCAGGAACAAGATGTCTTCACGCAGGCTTCCATGTAAGGAGTCTGGCGCGTGGAGCTGCAGACATCCTTAGGCGGGAAGAACCAAAGGACAAGCAAAGAGTTAAGGAAAAAGGGTTCAAGGCTTAAGGGCGGGACGGCGACAAGAGGGAAAAGAAGGCGGAAAGAGAGAAGGAAGAGGGACGGGACGGCGGAAAGAAAGAGAGAGAAAGAGGCGGGAAGGAAAAGTATATTATTATTATTAAAAGTAAAATATAAGTATAAATAAATATTAAATCATAAAAGAAAGAGTTCGGGTAAGAGAAACGGGTACCTGGGTCGGGTCGGATCGGGCAGATGTCACAGTCTCCCCTACTTTAAGAAATTTCGTCCCGAAATTTATCTCGAAGTAGGTTGCGCAGAGAACAGGTGCGGGTACTTGATCTTCATTTGATCTTCCCTTTCCCATGTAAACTCGGCTCCGCGCTTGGACTCCCAACGAACTTTCACGATAGGGATACGACTGCGCTTGGTTTGCTTAACCTCGCGATCCATAATCTCAACAGGCTTCTCAACGAAATGCATAGATTCATCAACTTGAACTTCATCAAGTGGAATGTGAAGGTTCTCGTCAGCTAAACACTTCTTGAGATTTGATACATGGAACGTTGGATGCACATTACTGAGCGCGGGCGGCAGGTCAAGTCTGTAGGCAACTTTTCCCACACGCGCGAGAATCTTGAATGGACCAACATAACGAGGAGCAAGCTTACCTTTCTTCCCAAAGCGGACAACACCTTTCCAGGGCGACACTTTGAGGAGAACAAGATCACCAACTTGAAATTCGAGAGGCTTTCGCCTGCGATCTGCGTAACTCTTCTGTCGGCTTCTAGCAATCAGCAGATGATCACGGATCTTGGCGATTTTATCGGTTGTCTCTTGAACAAGTTCGGGTCCTGTGATTTGAGTTTCACCCACTTCGCTCCAACAAATCGGGGAGCGGCACTTACGACCGTAAAGTGCTTCAAATGGGGCCATACCAATACTGGAATGATAGCTGTTATTATAAGAGAACTCGATCAAAGGCAGGTGCGAATCCCAATTACCTCCAAAATCAAGAACACAAGATCGGAGCATATCCTCAAGAGTTTGAATAGTTCGCTCAGACTGACCGTCAGTCTGAGGATGATATGCCGTACTCATGTCCAAGCGAGTTCCTAGCGCAGATTGGAGAGATTTCCAAAAGCGAGATATAAAACGGCCATCGCGATCGGATATGATGCTCAAAGGAGTACCATGGCGGCAGACAATTTCCTTGACATACAGCTGCGCGAGTTGCTCAACACGGTAGTTTTCACGAATGGGCAGGAAGTGAGCAGACTTAGTCAATCGATCCACTATTACCCAAATGCTATCATGTTTGCTTGCTGTCAAAGGTAACTTGGTAATGAAATCCATCGCTATACCTTCCCATTTCCACGTAGGAATTTCTGGTTGTTCGAGCAAACCAGATGGGCGTTGATGTTCAGCTTTTACCTTAGAACAAGTCAGGCATCTAGCTACGAACACAGCAATATCCTTTTTCATACCGGGCCACCAATAAGTAATGCGCAAATCCTTGTACATCTTATCAGCGCCAGGATGAACGGAATATCGAGATTTATGCGCTTCACTCAGGATATCAGCGCGAAGATTCTCATCAAAGGGAATCCAGATGCGATTGAGATAGCAGAGAATTCCACTCAGATTAGGGACAAAAAGTGCTTCCGCGCCACACGCTAACTCTGCGCGAAGGTTACCGTTACTGATGGATGCGCGCTGCGCGTCACGAATACGCGATTCAAGGTTGCTTTGGATCGGCGCAAAGTGAAGCTGGGTGCGCGGCAAGATACAGTTAAGCTGGCAGGGTTTTCGGCTGAGCGCATCGGCTACCACATTAGCCTTACCAGGATGATACCGGATCTCACAATCGTAATCGCTGATGAGTTCGTTCCATCGGCGTTGTCTCATGTTAAGTTCCTTCTGATCAAAGATATGCTGAAGGCTTTTATGGTCAGTGTAAAGGATACACTTAGTACCATAAAGGTAGTGTCTCCAGATCTTCAAGGCAAAAACAACTGCACCAAGTTCGAGGTCGTGAGTTGTATAATTCTTTTCATGAACCTTGAGTTGCCTTGATGCGTAAGCGATAACCTTGCCTCGTTGCATAAGAACACAACCGAGACCTTGGTTGGATGCATCGCAATACACGACAAAATCATCATTACCCTCAGGTAGCGCAAGAACAGGAGCTTCACACAACAAACGCTTGAGCGTTAGAAAGGCTTCTTCTTGCTTCGAGCCCCAAATATACGGTTTACCTTTGTGCGTCAGAGCTGTTAAAGGCAAAGCGATCTTTGAGAAGTTCGAAATGAATCGCCGGTAGTAACCAGCTAAGCCCAGAAAGGAACGGATCTCAGAAGGAGAGGATGGCGTAATCCAGTTCTTGATTGCTTCAATTTTGGATGGGTCGACATGAATACCCATCTTGTTCACAACATGGCCAAGAAACTGTACTTCATCAGACCAGAATTCACACTTGGAGAGCTTGGCAAAGAGCTGCTCGGCTCTAAGCTTTTGCAATACCAATCGGAGATGTTGCTCATGCTCGGCCTTGGTCTTAGAATACACCAGAACATCATCGATAAACACAATCACGAATTTATCCAAGAAAGGCCTACACACCCGATTCATTAGATCCATGAAAACGGCGGGTGCGTTGGTCAAACCGAAGGACATGACCAAGAATTCAAAATGGCCATAACGAGTTCGAAAAGCAGTCTTCGGAACATCTTCATCGCGGATGCGCAACTGGTGATAGCCAGAGCGGAGATCAATCTTCGAGAAACAAGAGGCACCTTGGAGTTGATCAAAGAGGTCGTCAATACGCGGTAAGGGATACCGGTTTTTAATGGTGAGTTTGTTCAACTCGCGGTAATCAATACACATGCGAAACGATCCATCTTTCTTTTTAACGAACAACACCGAGCACCCCAGGGCGAAGAGCTAGGGCGAATGAATCCTTTAGCAGTCAACTCTTGAAGTTGGCTGGCCAATTCTTGCATCTCAGCGGGCGCAAGACGGTAAGGAGATTTAGCCACGGGGGAAGCACCAGGGACAAGATCAATACGGAACTCGACTTCACGAGCGGGAGGGATACCAGGAAGATCATCAGGAAAAACTTCAGGGAAATCACGCACAACAGGGATATCGCGAAGCTTCTTCTCTTCAGCAGGTTTAACCACATGGGCTAGAAATGCAACACACCTTTTCCGCATGAGCTTACGGGCTTCGGCGCAAGACATAAGTTTAAGACCGCGGGAGGGTTTTTCGCCGTAGATGTGAAGATCACCATTTTCTCGAGGTATGCGAATCAATTTCTTGGCGCAAATAACTTCGGCGCGATTCTTCGAGAGCCAGTCCATACCAATAATAACATCAAAGCTTCCAAGAGGCATGGGGATGAGGTCAATCAGAAAATCGTTTTCGTTAAGGTTAAGCGTGCAATCTTTAATCACTGAGTTTATTAAAACAGTTTCACCATTAGCCAATTCAACTGAAAAATCTTCTTTTAAGTCATCGCGCGGTCGCGCAAGCTTCTGCTCGAAGGCGCGAGAGATAAAACTTCGATCGGCGCCAGTATCAAAAAGTACAGAAGCATAAAATCCGTTAAGTAAAAATGTACCATTAACTACGTCATTATTCGCTTGCGCTTGGTGCGCGGTTATGTTAAAAGCTCGTCCACGCGTCACTTGGTTCGAAATCTGGTTCACCGGATTCGCTTGTGTGATTTGCACTTGTAGTCTCGGGCACGCGTTCCGGAAATGACTGGGATCACCGCAGTTAAAGCACGATCTGGGTCGTGGGTTTTGGTAGATTGATTGTGGGTTCTGCGGGTAGACTGGTGGTGTTGGCGCAATTGGATTGGCGGGAAGGACTCTACAGTTCTCAGCAGTGTGACCAGTACGGCCACATCGGGTACAAAGTCGACACGGGGTTTGGGTTGGGTGGTGAAATCTACAGGTTGGGCAAAAGGGATGGTTTCCTGTGTAAGGTTTCTTAGGAGGCGGGGCAGGGAGTGCGGGATTGGTTAAGGCATAGTTATGGACTACAGGAGGTGTTGGGTAGGCTGACAGTGGGTTAGGCGCATGAACTGGAGGTTGGTATGCGGGTTGCTGGACAATGGGCGGGTTGGTAAGCGCATAGGCCTTGCGCCTGCGCTTGAGGTTGTTACGGTTTGAGGGTTCAGGTTTGGTTTCTGTTGGTTCAGGGACAGTCTTGGTGAGTTTGGTCTTCTCAGTTCCCCGCAGGAACAGGGTTCCTGCTCTGACATGGTTGTCGCTGAGCACAGCGGCCAACTCGATGGCGTCAGAGAGGGTAACTGAGTTTCTGGCCCATACAGAATCTTGAATTTCCATGGGGAGACCCCCAAGGAATTTCTCGATTGCTCGGCGTGAAGGGGTAACAAGGTGAGGGACCAGTAAGCTTAGCTCGTGGAAGCGCGTCGCGTACTCGCGCGCTTCGCCACTGTATTGCTTCAAGTTCCAGAATTCTTCCTCCAGGCGCTTAACTTCGTTGGGAGGGCAGAATTCTCGCGTAAGAATTTCCTTGAATTCCTCCCATGTCATGCTAGAAGCAGCCTCTGCGCCACGCGCATGAGCTACTCCATTCCACCATGTAAGCGCTCTGGATTCCAGGACGCTGGAAGCATATAGGGTTCGTCTGTCTGAGGGGCATTGGGTATGGAGGAAAGTGTTTTCAATCTTTTCGAGCCATTGGAGCATCACGGTGGCTCCTTCAAGACCTGTGAACTTTGGAGGGTTACCCGCGTTAAAGGACTTAATGTTATAACTCGAGGTATTGGTATTGTTTTGGCTCAAAGCTTGGGCTATTGCGGCGGCCATTTCCTGGGAACGTTGCTGTCTACGCATGCGCGAGGCTTCTCTTCTCTGAAATCGGCGAGATAGCGGAGGCATTCTATAAAAATTTTAATTTTAGTTAATATCTTGGTTTTTATCGCAAAGTTTTAATCTTATAAAGCTTGGTTTCACGGAGTTAGATGCTATCAAAAGTTAAAGTAGATTAAATGACCCTAAATGCAGACTTAATAAAGGTAACAATTTCGAATCAAGAATCGACAATTCATGTATCACCATGACTTTCCGAATTCCCAATTTAAAATATACGAGCAAACGAGTATTGGAGATTGACGATTCATGTATCACCATGACTTTTCAATCCTCAATATAAAACATACAAGAAAATGAGTATTGGAGGTTGACAATTCATGTATCACCATGACTTTTCAAGTCTCCAACCTCAGAACATAATCGTAAATGGAAATTGAAAATCAACTATTCATGTATCACCATGACTTTTCGGATTTTCAATCCCAACAAACGAATATGTAAGTAAAATCAATAAAAATCGAAATTCACAAAAATCAAAATATCGCGGAATAAAACATAAAATCATATACCGCGCAAGCGCGAGCATATTCATAAATAACGAGTAATTAACAATAAGCGCGCAAACATGAGATTTCTCTCATGCGCGAGAAGGGACTCTTAGGTATTCTAGGCCGTTACGTCTAACCACCTATCCTAAAGTCAACGAGCTCTGATACCAATCTGTAACACCCCGACCAAAGGCGGATTATACATCGGGGCGCCACATATTGCTTCATTACTCGCGACACTATTGGTGTCAATATTTATTAATACACATTTTATCGCGCACGCGGAGCGGGGAAAATAAAATACATAAATCAAACATAAATCAATATATTATAAATTATAACATTCAAACAACATTAACTTGTCTTGATACATTTTAATTCTAGGTCCAAAAGTGAAAACGTCCTACGTGTCCACAAGCTCCAAAACAGCTACTGCAAACCTGAACATGTGTTAAAATAAACGTCAAACACTTGCGCGTTGGTGAGAAATCAAGTTTAATACAATACATAGATAACAATAAATCTGCGCGCAACATGTGTATGTCTGGGTTTCAACAAGGGTGTAATCAGATCGGGACCAACTCTAAGAGACAAGACTGCCAGTGCTCACAATTGAGCTCACAAACAAGACTAACTGTGCAAGTGTAACAAAAGAGAAAATCATAAACGATAGTTCTCCCGTGTTCATCTAATGGTACCATGAAAACTGCGGAATAGACCGACAAGACGGTTAATGATCCACACATACAAATAATCAGCCAAGTCTACGTCCTCAACACATGGGATACTGCGCGACTAAAGTTCATAAACAAGTTTAAGACTCTAAGTTTGTATGAACACATGAACATCCCAAAACATTAAAAGCAAAAAGGGATTAGGTACGAGATTACTCACTTGATAAACGATGCGGTGTAAGGTAAAGCAAGAACCAACTTTAAACAAGCACAAGTTAACCTATAATTAAAGATTATTGTTTTAATGATTGGTTTTAAGTCTTGATTATAAGTTAGCATAATTAATAAGTAAACTATTATATATAATATATATTACCGGAAAAGCAGGAAGAACAAGGAGGAAGACGGAGGCAGAGAGGGGGGCGGCAGGAGGACAACGGCAGAGAGCAAAAAGGGAGGAAGAGATAATAAGTGTAGTGTGTGAAGTGTTAAGAAAATACTACTATTATTTATAGGCAAACCCTAGGGAACAAAATCCCTAGAAAAGGGGAAAAGATCTCAAAAAGCAAAAGATTTCAAAAGCAAAAGATATCAAAAGATATGGCAGCAAGGAAAAAGAGAAAAAGGCTGACAGGATTCAGAAAAAGGCATGGGAGAGGACAGATAAAGGTACTGGTCAAGCATGGCAAAAGCAGATCTCAAAAGATAATGTCAGTCACTTTTTCTACCAACCAATGGGGTTGGTACGCATGCTGCGCCGAAAGTAACTATTCAGACATAAGATAGGTTAGGTCAACAGCACAGAAGAAAAGACATCACAAAAGCAAACGGCTAGATTAAACAGAAGATACAAGGGTTAAGCGCGGGAAGGCTGAGTGCGCGAGCGCGAAGGCTGGCACAACAATCCTTAGCGCACTGCGGGAAGAATCACAAATCCTTAGCGTGCTGCGTGAAGAACTAGAATTCTAAGCGCATCGCGGGAAGAACATACATTCTTAGCGCATTGCGGGAAGAACATGCATTCTTAGCGCGCTGCGAGAAGAGTTCTCTTCACGCATCGCAGGAACAAGATGTCTTCACGCAGGCTTCCATGTAAGGAGTCTGGCGCGTGGAGCTGCAGACATCCTTAGGCGGGAAGAACCAAAGGACAAGCAAAGAGTTAAGGAAAAAGGGTTCAAGGCTTAAGGGCGGGACGGCGACAAGAGGGAAAAGAAGGCGGAAAGAGAGAAGGAAGAGGGACGGGACGGCGGAAAGAAAGAGAGAGAAAGAGGCGGGAAGGAAAAGTATATTATTATTATTAAAAGTAAAATATAAGTATAAATAAATATTAAATCATAAAAGAAAGAGTTCGGGTAAGAGAAACGGGTACCTGGGTCGGGTCGGATCGGGCAGATGTCACAGGGTACTCATGATGAGCAAAACTGATAACGAGCGCGAAAGAAGATTGGACCTTAACTTGCTTGAAGGGCGCAGAGAAGCGGCTATCATTAATGAAGCCAGATACAAGAAAAAGCTGGAAAAATATTATAATAAGCGCGTTAAAGAGTGCCACTTCAAGAAAAATGATTTTGTCCTTCGAAACAATGAAGCTAGTCGCGCGATACCCCCAGGAAAAATGTCCCCCAATTGGGAGGGACCTTATCAAATTTCAGAAGATTTGGGGAAAGGCGCGTACACTTTAAAAGATTTGAATGGAAAAAAGATACCGCGCGCGTGGAACGCGGCACAACTTAGAAAATGCTTCATGTAAAAAGTTCAAATATGTAATCAAGGCTTTTAAGCCATCATGAATGATGATTCGCGCAATCTTTCAATATTTGTCGCGCTATCTTTCAATATTTGTTCTATTACCTTTGCATACATGTTTCACACTTCCTTTATTAATTTGGAACAATATGACAACACTATATTGACTTCAAAGCAACATAAAGCGAAGTAAAACATACATGCGCGAGCCTTAGCTCAAACGCGTTAACGAGTCTTAACTCTAAAACGCCAGGGCCTTAGCCCAAACCTACGAGCCTTAGCTCAAACACGTTAATGAGTCTTAACTCTAAATACGTCAGGGCCTTAGCCCAAAACAAAGAGCCTTAGCTCAAAACACTCACAAACACCCATCTTACATCCCGCGCAGCCTGATCATAAAAATCCTTAAACACAACTAAGGCAGAGTACATGCCATAACATAGTTGTTAAGGTCTCAGGTCGAGATCGCGCGAGGAATCAAAGTGGATATCTGACTAACGCATGCTGACATGTAATGGCTAAAACTCATACTTCCATGTAAAAACAGCGAGACTATGACGCGCGAAAAAGGAATTGTGAAAAGTTATCGCGCATGTCAGCATAAACAAGATACTGCGAAACCACTTACAAAATAGGACTATGGTTAAGTGAATAATTTCCTTACAACCTTGTTCTTATTTTAACGTGCAACCATATCTTATATCTATACAAGCAAACATGAAGAGATGAATGGAAATGCGCAAGATGAAAGAAGGAGAAAACAAGTTTCATTCCATTGCATTGAAATTTACAAGTATGATGAGTTACAAATTACAAGTACAAAAAAAAAAAAATAAATAAATATACAAAATTTGATGAAGGGCTTCTCAAGTCTCCACGTCGACGTCAGCCGCTTCATCACCCTCATCATCTCCCGCAGCATCTGGCGCGGTCTGCTCCTCATCCCCGAACTGACCATAGTCAAGTTCTTCCTCCTCATTGGAGTCTTCGATCACAACGGTGTCAGGAGCAGATTCTTTCGCCGCGCCAGAGCCGCTGGCAGGGGCAACATCCCCCGCGCCACCATCATCGCCACCAGCCCTCTCGCATTCATCAAGCAACTTCTTTAGCGCGCCGAGGTCGGGCTGGTCAGCAAGCGCAGCTATCTGTAAATCATTAGAAAAACATTGAGTATAAAACACTTGGAAAAATTAGTCAAGTAAAACTCATTAAAACCAAGGTACCTGCATAAGGATGGGGATGGGAGTATTCATATACTTTTCCCCCACCGCGGCCATGTCCGCGCAGGCCGCGTCGCTCTTGTAAGGGTACTCGGATGGGTTCTTCTTCAACATGCCATAGTCATACCCATCCGTAAACCCTTCAGCTCGGCCCACCAAGCGCGCGGCGGCATTGCAGTCCATCACAAGGGCTTGAAACTCGGCGGAATATTTCATCGCCAAAGCGCAGCGAGCCATGCCCTGTGACACCAGCCATTGGCGATCCTGCGCGAGGCCAGCAACAGACGTCTCGAGGGCAGGAACCTGAGAGTTTAATAACTCAACAGTTTCCTTAGTCTTTTTTAGTTCCTCCTTATCAGACGCTGCTGCCGCCAAAATTTTTTCTTTCTCCGCCTGCGCAGCACCAAGTGCTTCCTGGCTAGACGCCGCCGTCGCCAAGGCCTCATCTCTATCGGCCTGCGCGGCCGCCAAATCCCTTTTCAGGCGCGCAACCTCGCTCTCCAGTGATGATTTCTCAGTGATACTCTGGACGATAGCTTGGTCACGCGCCTCGGCCTGCTGTTCCAAGACACGCACTCTGCGCGCGTACTTGGCAACTTCGGCCTCCGCCAACTGCTGCTTCTCCCGCGCAGCTTGGAGCTCATGCCCGCGCTTGATGTATGCGGTGTTGGCACTTGCTCGGTTTTCACTGAGCTCCGCCTGGAGTTTCTCAGCTCGCGCGCGAGCATCAGACAGGTTCCAGGCGGCCACCTTAGCCTCTCGCTGGGCTTCCACAAGAGCGTCGCGTACTTTAATATAATCACGACGAAGCTCTTGGGAAGCAGCGAAGAAAGCCGACCCAGCGAAAACATGGTCGTTCAGCAAGTCCGCGCGGGTGCGCTCCTCCTGATACCTCCTTTCAGTAGGAGGCACGGCATGAGCCCAGAAGTCCTCGCATACGCCCATGGATTGAAAGGAACTCTCTTCATTAATATTCCATCTCGGGCGGTAAACGTGGTCACCTTCCTGCAAAACACAAGAAAAGTTCTAAGTCATAAAACATAATGCTCTAAGTCATAAAACATGCTTATATGGAGGTACGCGCAGCGGACCAACAAATCAATACATACCTGCGGGGATGAAGCAGGAAAGTCAGCGCCAGCCCCACCAGAAGTCTGCGCTGCGAACACTTGCGGCATCGCAGGGCTGGCGCGGTCTCCCAAGGAGTCTTCAGCTTGAACTCCCTCGTCCTCCTCATCTTCTTCAACAGGCCTCTTCTCCTGCGACCTGGAAGTCTCTAAACCAGCCTCGCGGGGAGGGCTGCGTGCAGGAGGAGGCGAGGGAGGTCTCGACGCCGCCAGTTCGGCGCGCAATACGGTTTCCTGCTCCTTGGTAATCCCAATAAGGGGAGACTCAGCACTAGCAGGAGCAGGACCAGAACCAGCGGCGCCGGCAGCGGCGCCAGGAGTATCACCAGCAACTGTTGCGCCAGCTACAACTCCTATGAACAAATAAACAAGGAAAAATGGTTTATGACTGACTCCAAAGGGAAAAATAAAGAAGACAAGTGTGCAAAACATACCTTGGCGCAATTCTGTTCGCAGCGGCGAACATCGCCATAAAATTCATTCTACCCTTTTCAGAGGGTAGAACAGGGGACGCAGCCTCGGCATCTTGTGGCGCCTGTGGCTCATCTCCTACCGTCGCCGGTTCTGCAAACATTCAAAGGAGGAAAGATTTAATAACGATTCAGCCAGATGAAGATAAGCAAAGTATACCTGTTGCAGGCGCGGCACTGCTTCTCTCTTCAGCCGCGCGAACGGAGGAGGCGACGCCCCCATACCTCAAGTGGACAGGAGGCCTGCCCACTCTCACAGGCAAGGAAGCTAAAGAAACCTTGGTGGTAAACACCTGGGTTTCCTTTGGTCCCTTCGTTTGAGCATGGGGATGAGCGACAGGGGGTGTCATCTTTCTTCTGTTTCTTACTGGCCCCTGCGCCAGATTTCCCCTTAGCTTTGCGCTTTAGTAGGGGCGCCTCCTCTTCCTCCTCCTCCTCTTCCGCGAGCTCTAGCTCGTAGTTTTCAAGCGCATCTACAAAAACAACCAACAGAACTGTTAATAAGCTTGGATATTCTAAAGGAATGAGCATAAGTGCGAAGGCTTACCAGGCGCGTCACCGTCAAAGTCAAAATCCAGATCCACTGGGATGAACATGTCATCGAAGCGATCCGGGAAACCAACCTCCCCAGCGCCAAGTTCGACGGAGCCGCCCTCCACATGTTCATCATAAGCGGCAAGGACGTAATCCTTGGTGACTGCGCAAAGACAAATCAAGTGATATCAGCAAAAGAATTATGTTCGCGCAGGAAAAATAAATAAACCAATGAAATAAACTTACACAACCCGTCGACTTGGATAACGGGCTCAAGCGCGCTATCGGCCCAAAGCTTACTCATGCCGACCCCAACCAGCGCCTCCTCGCAAATTTTCTTCGCGGGGGATGGTTCAGCGGTCAGTTTCTTAACCCAGGCGCCAGTTGGGTTCTTGAGGACACCCTCATCCGCAGGCGCAGAAGTGATAGAGCGCATGGTCATACGGATGGGGATCACACCGGCCCTAATGTAAAAAAATCTCTCAGACCAGTCATGAAGGCTCTTGAATGAAACAGTGGAGCACTTCACCTTCTGACTGCGAGGAATAAAAGAGATCCAATTGTCTTGGATCTTGGCCTTATAAAAATACTGAAAGCGCCGAGGAGTGGGTTCCTCGCGCTGGGATTTGCACATGAACTCAAAGTGAGTCACGCGCACGAGTCCAAACGGATGGACTTGGGATATATGAATCCCATAGAACTTCAGCAGTGCACCCACAAACCTTGTCATCGGGAGACGAAGGTTGCAGTGGGTGAAAAAGTGGCTATATAGGGATATATAGCCGGCAGGCGGGTCCGCCGCCGTTTGCCCGGACCTAGGCAACATGCAGCCAAACAGGGTGGGAAAGCCCTGAGAGGTGATGAGGTGGTCGAGATCTGCCTGCTTCAATTTGCAGGGGATTTCATTCCACCTTTTGGTGGCCTTGGTCCTCCCTACTTCCTCCGATGTGGTCTCAACAACCTTCTTCCCCTTCCCCTTTTGCTTCAATGTCGACATCACCACAGATTTCACACGGCGTCTTCGAGAGGCAACGGAGGTGATTGAAGGGCTAGACGAGTATGAACTATCAGACATACAACTGCAATAGCCGATAATCGAGGATTCGAATCGATATAAACACTCAAATCAGAATGTGAAAGCAGAAACTTGAATTTTAGCAACAATGAAGATGAAGATAAAAATTTCCTAAGGGCCTGCTTTTATAGGCCCAGGAGAGAGAAATATGGCAGCTGATCGGATTTCACGCGCCCCCACTCGCAGGGGCAAGCCAACGAAGGCGCGACACGTGTCCCTAACAGCTGTGTGAGGGGACATAAAGATGTAACCGACCTGCCACGGAACAGAGACGCGCCCCCACTCGCAGGTACTAACCAATGCGAGTGCGACACGTGTTCAAGACAGCTGTGTGAGGGGACATGAAAGGCAACTGTAGCACCTCGAGCACACGAAACGTCTGACACGTTTTCGGCGCACGTCATCACCAACCAACCACGTGTTTGGACCTTTCGTTTTCAACCAAATGGATAGAACTTCGCGCGACGATGGAAACAACCAAGAAAACGACAAAACCCCCTTTAAAAGGACAATTCAGTGAGTCTAATATATATCTCACCGCGCTCGCGCAAGATAAGACACACATTAGACTAGGGGGGCTTGAAGAGGTATGTACCCGCCTCAACACCAAGCAAGGCGGGTCAACCCACAAGATAAAGACATTATGAAGGCACAAAGCCAAAACCCAGGCGCATGGCGCATACAAAACATGCTCAGGCATCATATGCTCGCGCATCACATATGCGCGCGGCGCATCAACGCGCGGCGCATATCACATGCTCTTGCACATCACATATGCTCGCGCGTCACATATGCGCGTGGCGCACCAGCGCGCGGCGCATATCACACGCTCATGCATATCACACCTGCGCATGAAATATCTGCGCGTGAGAATAAAAAGAAGACTTCGCGCATCCTCAGGATGGGCGCATATCACACGTGCACATAATCAACCTCGTCCTTATCCAAATCAGGATTAGGGCAACCTTGATTGTGCACGTCAGACAATCTTCCAGAAGGCATCTTTTTAAGGAGTAAGAATATGCTGATGTTGACAGCTGCCAAATGAAAGGTCGACAACTCAGCATGACACATGTGCTACCACATGATTACAACCAACGAGAAAGCGCCAGGTGTCCCAGAGGACACGTGGCGCAGTGCGATTGGAGGAGGCCAACGAGGCTGAGCCCAACCAGTGGAAACCCTAGCACTATAAATACAGCATCAACTCCACTTTGATGACACATTCACACTCAATCATTGACAGTTACAAGCAGTGATATCACATTCAATCATATTGAATTATATTCACTCACAGTCAGTTACAGAAAACACACAGTCACACAATCAAGAGTATTCAGCGATTCAGCAATACTCTTGAGATTCACTGACTCACACATTATTATCTTCTCCACAAAGATACTGATTCTCACGCCGGAGGGTTACCCCAAAGAGGACCCCTCTGTCCCTTTCTGAGGGGTAAGTAACGGCGCTGTTCATTTTGTAGGTGAAAGAACACGGATCCAGAAGAACCATCGGTGAAACAATTTAATCATACCCGAGGAAAGTAGATCTGCTACCAGCGAGTAGATCCACGTTTGTCATGGCCTCACCACACCTCTCCCTTACCGTCCTTCGTCTAGATACAGCTTGGCCCCCTTAACCCCCCCTATACAGCCCTTGGGCGATGTTGCTCGCCTATAACGCTCCCTTTAAAGCCCCCATACTGCCCATAACGGTTGATTTTACAATGTACAACGTACATCTTAAAGACAATTATGCGACTTACTTGACTTATTTAAACTTTAATATTGATATTATAGTGTTTGTGTTTACATGGTTTTAATCATGTTTGGTTGGAAGGTTAACATGTTCTGTAGGTGAACCCCAATATGACATAAGTTTATTTGTGTAGAAGACAACTTTAATCCAAATACACTTATGGTGATTTGGTGCTTGGGTTGTTTTTTATTTTAGGAAAATTAGAAATAAATAATCTCACCTTTTGTGTATTGGCCGATAATAATCCCATCTTTAAAGATCACTAGCAATGGTCCCACCTTTTAACTATTTTTGTCTCACTGGTCCTCCGTTAAAAAATACTTAGCATCGTTATGTTTTTTCCCTAGTTTCAAACCGATGTTTTAGGGCTTTTGATCGGAAGAACAATACGAGTCGACTGATGTAAAACTTATATCGAAATGGTGATCAAAACGACGAAACAATGTTTCAATTCGGGTGCTTGAATTTTCAATTAACAAAAATCAAGCCATTTGAATCACCGTTTCGAAATAAGTTTGACCTCAGTTGACTCATATCGTTCTTCTGATCAAAAGCCCTAAAACATCGGTTTGAAACTAGGGAAAAAACATAACGACGTTAAGTATTTTTTAACAGAGGACCAGTGAAACAAAAATAGTTAAAAGGTGGGGCCATTGGTAGTGATTTTTAAAGGTGGACTTATTATCGGCCAATATACAAAAGATGAGATTATTTATTTCCAATTTTCCTTTATTTTATATGAGCAAACTTTAATCCGCCCACACTTAATTAAAATCAATGACTTAGTGCTTTTTTTTTTTTTTTTGCCATTGGTGTGTGTTGTTTTTTATTTTATATATTTGATTCATTATCACTCGTTCAATTAATAAATTTGAGTTTATGTATGGAGCTCGAGATTTGAATAATCTTGTAGAAATTATTGGATGACAAGAAACGAGAATAGACACTTGAGGGTAATTAATAAAGTTAGTTGAAATGAGAATAAGTTCAGTAATTCACTAGGGTAATTAATAAAGTTAGTTGAAATGAGAATAAGTTCAGTAATTCACTTTTGGAATGAATAGTAAAATGAAACACAAAATTTTAAAAAATGAACTTTAAATTCACACTTTTTAAATAACTACCTTTAAACTATAAGGGGACTGGGGGGTGGTCCGTTATAGGTGGCCATCACGCGTGATGGTCACTGGAACACCGTCGCCGGTCCTCCCATCACGCGTGATGGGGGGGCCGGCTGTGATGGTCATCACGCAATCAAAACTAATTTGACCGTTACATGTGACCGTTGAAGGCAATTAAAAAAACTTAATTAATCTATATAAATATAATCAAATCCATCTTCAAATCCAACTCAAATCTAAATCAAATCCTCTACTACAAACAACATTCTAACATCACACAAATGGAGGGTTCAAAGAAACGTGGCTCGGGTTCAAAGAAAACCCAATCCCGATCAAAAGTTCGACAAAATCTTGGCGAGCCGGCGAGATTCCGATTACAAGATGAACCCGACACAACCCAACCATTCCAACAACAACCTTGTCAACCACAACCGTTCCAAAACCAACCATTTCAATCTCAAACATTTAATTCACCGTTTTCATCGACACCGTATCAAAACCAACCGTTTATTCCACCTTTTTCTAGCCAAATATTTCAAAATAATCCTTTTGAAACGTTTCAATCTCAACCGTCACATACGTCCGTCGATCCTTTAGAGGATAACAATGTTATACATCAATTTGCACGTGCTTTTCGTGATGAAGACGATGATGTGGATGAAGACGACGATGAAGATGAACCCGCGGAGGAGGATGCCATCGTCCGTAGACCTTGGTCGTCCACGGAGGAGGTCACCTTGACCAAGGCTTATTTACACGCCTCCGAAACAAAAAAACACTGAAACCAACAAAAACGAGATACGTTATGGAGACGTGTTATTGCACATTTCGAAAAACTTCCCGGTGCAACCAATCGAAACATGGATAAAATGACTTCCAAGTGGGGAGATTTGAATAGAAAAATGTCAAAATTTAATGCTTGCTACATCCAATTGGTAATTATTTTTTTTAAATTTATTAGTTAATTTTTTTTATAATTTATTACTTTATTTTTACAATTTTGATATATATATATTTTTTGAAATGTTTTATAGAGCCGAGATCCACAAAGCGGAGCGAGCGAGGCGACTATCATAAAGAACGCCTTGAGCAATTATACCAAGATTTTCCGATATAAATCTTTTCCCCACTTGGATGCGTGGGAGATTGCGAGACACCACCCGAAGTGGGAACCGGTTCCGGTGGTCGACATGGACGGACCGACGGCTCCAAGGAAAAAAGGATCTTCTTCAAAAAGATCAAAAACTTCCGATTCCGGGAACTACACAACGTCTACCGACGGCTTGTCAAGCAACACGCCGAACATGAACTTGAACGATCAACCTGGAGACGATCCCGACGAAGACACACCCACACCCACACGGCCGCATCGCAAGAAAAGTGGGAAATCGTCAAGATTAGGAAAAGGAACAGTGGCCGAGGACTTCAACGAATACAAGTCGGCTAAGTTGGCGGAAATGGTCGAGACGAAGGAGCGAAAGCAACTAGCTCTTGCTTCAAAATTAAAACGTGACGAGGCGTATGTCAACCATTTGAATGAAAACCAAAAAAACGCCGATTTCACATTCATCGTACAACCGCACGAACATCTTAACGAACCCCTTTAGATCGATCCTACTTCAACGCAAACGCGAGCTATGCGAGAAGTGGGGTTGGGAAGCGCCGTAGGTTTTTTTTTGTCGGTTTTTTAAATTTATTTATCTTTGTAATATTTATTTAATCTTGTTTTATTTTTTATTTAATTTAACCTTATTTTAGTATTTATTGTAAAAAAAAAAATCCATCACACCACCACCCCCACCAAAATTCCATCACTAGTGATGGAAAATGATGGGGTGAGGTGGCACACCGTTATTGGAGCAAGTGATGGTTTATAAACCACCCCCACCCTCCTAAATAAAATGTTTGTATAATCCTCTAAACTCAAACGAACAACACATTTATCAAATGACTAATGCTAGTACTTAGATTTCCTGTTTTTTAAAACAAGTCGTGTTTAAAAAAATTAACCTACTTATTATTTATTTTTGTGTAGTCTCATGTCATGAATAGTCGCCCCTATATTTTTGTAACTATAGCCTCTATGTTTTCAATTTGATGATTTGAATATACAAGGTATGAGATGTACGTTTAAATTGTAGATCTGTTAATTCAACAAGAAACCACGTTAACACATGATTTTGTTAATACCATCTGACTGAATTTAGTTAATTTAATTTAATTTATTTAAACTTTATGAGTAAATTTTCAAGTTCACAAATGACAACCTATTGCGAATAAATTCTTTTATCAAATTGATGAATTAATTTCAAAATCTAAATATATCCTCATTTTGTTACGAAAGTTTCATAAGCATATTTCATTATCAAAAGCATTAGTTGAAGATATACCTCAAAGATAAGGCAATGTTTCAATGTTTTGAGCAAAAGTTATCATAAATATTTGTAACAAAAATCCAACTATGGTGAAACAGAGAACATAGTTCGTGCAACGTCCAAATTTTGGTCATTTGATCATGATCGTCATGGGATTGGAAGTGAAACATCGGTGAATTTTGATGGTGGATTTGTCTGGTCATCAGTAATCTAAGTCAAAACAGTAATTGAGCCTAATTTGTTGTCATTTCTCATTAAAAAAAACCTTATTGACTATTGGGCCGCCTAGGCCGATTTGGACCCGACTAGACCCGATTTGTACCACTTAGTGCCTAGAGGGTCCGACTAGCCAAAATCGAAGTGTTTGAGGACCACCTAGGCCAATTTTTAAAACACTGAGATAAAGTAATGATCCCATAAAGTAATAACAACCTCATGCCAAACAATACCAGGACAAAAAGAAACAACCTGATGTCATACAATAACAAGATAAAGAAAACAAATTCATGTCAAACAATAACAAGATAAGAGGAAACAACCTGATGTCAAACAATATCAACATAAAAAGAAACAACCTGATGTTAAAGTATTAAACAATAACAAGATAAAAGAAACACAACTTGACGTCAAACCATGACACGTTCAAAAGAAACAAGATTCATAAAAAGTACAAAAAGAGACAAGATCCGTAAAAAGTATTAATTCATAACTGTATAAGAATACTGATTTATTCACTTATCAGAAACACAACACAACACACATATAGATGGAAATTGAGTACAACAAACACAAAAACATACCAAAATCCAATTATTCATCGATAAAATGGTTTACAAATATGCCAAAGGAGATAAGTTGCCCCGTTGGATATGATCAAGATGCTAGAACAACCGAATAAGTGTCACCACCACACGATCTCTCTCTTTTCCTTTTTTTTTTTT
>NW_027503424.1:0-35047 GCF_021521415.1 Bidens hawaiensis
AGACCGAAACACTTTAAATTGCAAATATTTGTAGAGTACACTATTAAGAGTTGAAAAACTTCTCTACACACGTAACTTCTTAATTAAGCTAATATTTCCAACCATTTTTCTAACTTGTTAAAACATAACCCGTACCAACCAACATAGGTACACCGCTTGTGTTGCACGGGAGGGTAGGGAGGCATGATAAAATTACAACTCTTTTATATATAGTAAATATTTAAATATTAAGATACGTATTATATTATATTATATATCCATTTAAATTACAACTTTCTTAATTAACAAGAATGTTTTATACATAGTGTTTTAAAGTTTGTATTTTTTGGCTTTTTGTGTTCGAACGTTTTCTATTGATGTCTTTATTTTTAACATGTCTTACACATGCCTCAACTTTTCTAATTTTTTAATAATCTTTACTTCTCTTTCACGATCCGACGCTGAAGGACAACATTAAACTTAGAATAAAAAAATACATTAACATAAAATAAAAAAAATAAAAAAGTACATTACTTAAATATAGAAACAAAAAAAATACTTCACTAAAAAATAATCAAAGTAAAATATAAAAAAAATACATTAAATTAAACGTAACTTTCTTTATTCAACATTATAAATTTTAGGATGTTACACCAAGTACCCCATCAAGCCAAGGATCATAGTCAATAGGGCAAAATACACCCTCAACAGACTCTAACTCATCCAGTCCAGGTCAATATGAATCTCCTGTGTTTTCACAAAGTGAATCAGTAAAATAAAACACTGAAAGTGAAGAGATAGACCCTAACTTAGATGACACACCAATTCAAGGTCTACGTAATTCGGCAGAAATATATGAAAGAGCTTCAGCCATGGAAGAGCATGGAGATTTTGTAATTCAAGGAGTTGACATGTATGGAAATGAACTCATATTTATGCACGAAGAACCAATGAATTACAAAGAAGCGACTGGAAATAATGCATGGGAAAAGGCAATGAAAGACGAGTTAGATTAGATAGAAAAGAATAAAACATGGACACTGACCAACCTACCTACTAGACACAAGCCCATTGGTTTGAAATGGGTATTTAAGCTGAAGAAAGATGCGAAAGGTGAAGTAACAAAATATAAAGCACGCCTCGCAAAAGGATACGTATAAAGACATGGTATTGACTATGAAGAAGTATTCACACCAGTAGCTAGAATCGAAACCGTTCAATTACTACTCATACTAGCTGCACATGAAGGATGAACTATTCATCACCTCGACGTCAAGACAACATTCTTGCATGGTGAATTAAATGAAGAAGTATATGTAGAACAACCTGAAGGTTTCGTGAACCTAGGAGCTGAAAACAAGGTCTACAAGCTAAAAAAAGCATTATATGTACTACGTCAAGCACCACGAGCTTGGAATATTAAATTAAATAATACATTAAAGGACCTTGGTTTCAATAAATGTCCAAGAGAAGCAGTAGTGTATACCCGTGAAAAGGGAAAAAGAAAGTTAATAGTAGGTGTCTATGTTGATGACTTAATCGTAACAGGAAACGATAAAGAAGATATCTCAAAATTCAAGCAGGAAATGAAGAAATAATTTGAAATGAGTGATCTTGGAGAACTAAAGTACTATCTAGAGATCGAAATACTACAAAATGAATAAGGGGTGACGTTAAAGCAATCGGGTTATGCAAAGAAGCTATTAAAAGACGCTGGGGTGTTAGAATGTAATCCTATGCGATACCCGATGGAAGCTTTAAAATTATCAAAGAATGAATAAGGAGCTGAAGCAAATGCAACGGAATACCGGAAGCTGATAGGATGTCTTAGGTATCTAACTCATACAGACCAGACATCAACTTTGCAGTAGGATATTCAAGTCGGTTTATGCACTCGCCAAAAGTAGCTCACATGAAAGCCGTGAAACACTTACTACGATATGTAAGAGGTACAATCGAGTATGGAATTCAGTACAAGAAAGGAGGCAGAAAAGTATTGAAGGGTTATAGTGATAGCAGGGACATTGATTATGGAAAGAGCATAACTGGAACTGTATTTTATTTCTGTGATGCTCCGATTGCATGGAATACTCAGAAACAATCTACAGTTGCTCTATCATCTTGGGAAGCTGAATTCATGGCAGCCGCCTCAGCTGCATGTCAAGCCTTATGGTTAGAAGGACAGTTAGAAGACTTGACTAATTGGAAGCAAGAGAAAGTGACACTGTTTGTAGATAACAGGTCAGCAATAGCATTGATGAAAAATCCAGTATTTCACGGACGAAGCAAACATATAAGTACAAAATACCACTTCATACGAGAATGTGTGGAGAAGCAACAAATTGAAGTGGAGCACATTAGTGGCGAGGAACAGATCCCAGATATACTAACGAAGACATTACCAAGAATCAAGTTCATGGAGATGTGCGAACTACTAGGTGTCAAGGACCTCGCAATACAAGATCGAGATAAAGGGGGTGATTGTTAGTTAATCATTGATCCCGTTAAGTTTATTAGAGTTTCGTTAACTCTGTTAGAAAAATACCATTAGTATAGTTATTGCCAAAATTGTAGTTAGGTGATAGTTTGTGTAAAGATTGTAAACATCAGACCCTTGACGGAGTAACCGTCGGAATAACCGTCACCGGAGGGTATAAATACCCCTCCCCGGTTGATTGTAATCATCATAAACACATTAATATTTAATAAAGAAATCGTTTCCATATTATTGTGTGTTCATATTATTGTTTATCGATCCAATTTGTTTATCAAAATTTAATATATATTGTTTATTTTTAAATAAAGAAATTATTTCTTATATTTCTAAACACTTTTAATAAAAAAACACAACAATTATTAATAAAAAACAATTATAAACTATATTTATTTAATAAAAAGTAATGAAGTTTGGTTTGCTAAGGAGGATGAAAAGTTTGGTTTGGTTGGATTATGATGATGGGAGAGAGAGAAATTAATTTTATAATAAAGATTGATTTGGGTTGGTTTGTGAATGGGGATGGTCTAAGCATGTAATTTTAATGGTTGTTCCAACAAAATATATGTAATTTTACTAAAATGCTCTATCAACTTGATTTTGAAGTTGAACCTAATATATAGGTGTGTTTACTTGTACTTGTTCTGTTAGTGTTTTTTTTCCTTTCCTTTCCGTGTACGCTCGGGTTGCTTGCTTCTTGTGAGTTTTCTTTGTTAGTGTTCTTAATATATTTTGCCTTTAAAAAAAATGTTAACGCTATAAAAGCTGTTGAAATTGTGTGAACCTCGTAGACCAAGCTAAATTGACGATTTTGATTCGGCAAGGTTAGGATTAACATGGTTGGTTTACGGTTTGAACATTTGGGTTTCCCTATGATGGTGTACTTTTTGAACTTGGCAGGGCAAACCAAACCAACCGAGAACTTTTTTCCATCTAAATACTTATTATATAATAAATTAGTAAAATAAAATTTTCGACATCCAAAAATACTATGGCATATAAGTATTTTTATTTATAATATACTACATTACCAATTCCATGCTCCTAAGGTTTCACTTTTTTCGTAAACGTTATACTTAAAAGGGTAAAGTATTTGGTCTCACTGAACTTTATGATACGATTTCGTGTAAATAAATGGCCTAGCCATAATCAATTATCGTTTACACAGTAATAAGTTAGTCGATTTAGCTGGTTTGGATCCAATTTATTTGTTTCTTGGGTTGGTTTTGGTGGTTTACATGTTTAACGCTTCGATCTGATTTAGAACTTGAAAATCGCAATTTAACTTTTATTAATTTTATATATACTTTTCATATGTTAGTAAAATATGGTTATGTATATGTATTATAGTCATTAATCATCTTTATATGATTAAATTTATTTACAAGTTAATGAATATGTGCAAAAAAATGGTTTAAAAACCCTAAACCCGAACCACCAAATAAGTAACACTAGTTGTCCGATGAACCCACCCTATCATACCGCTTTGATTTGTAATTATTCAAAACCATAAATAGCGGTTCAATCCAACGCTAAACCTAATTTCCTTTTTGTGACGACACTTACAATACCTTAATAGAAAAAAAAATAACCTAGAGTTTACCACCAATTATTGTACTAATTATTTATAAGTTTTTTATTTGTTTATTTTTATGAAAATGACCATCTTGGGTGTTAAATAGCCTTCTTTTCTTTTGGTAAAAGTATCATCAATTGACCTTTTTTATTAATTTATATTTTTTTCAATAAATAGAAGGCTCTCAAGGCTCCCACATGATTAGGTTGCGTCACAGTGAAAATTTTTCCCGTCTTTTATTAATAAAAACAGTATAATTTAATGTATATGTTTCTTTTAAAAACGATATAATTCATATAATAGGGGGGTTAAATAATGAAAGAGATGTTCAATTTATAAAAAATGTTTTATGAACAAACTTAATTCCTTTTTATATAATTTCTTTTATAAAAAAATTATAAATCATTACTATTTAATAGGAGAGAGGGGGCAGGAAGCAAAAAAAAATTATTTAAAAAAAATTGAACAAATTGTGATATGTCTTCGGTGTGTCCAATGCAAAAAGATCAAGACCATAACGCAAAAAGTCTTAAATTCAGGGAAATTTTTTAGCACAAGTGGAAAACAAACGATACATGATATGTGCGGTGCAAGTTGTAATTAATGCGAAAGTCAAACCACCTGCTATAAAGTTTAAACCAATTTTATCGGTTACTCAAATTTGCTCGATCGACAACGCTAAACCGATCAGAAATAGAGTTTGTTCATCACAATCGCCAGTAAGCGATCTACTTTACTACTTTAATTGTTTACAGTTTAGAGAAGTTGTTCCTTAACGGGAAACATGATTATTATAAGCTTTGTAATCGATTAGTTTTAATATCAACCTGATACTAAATTGAATCAATAAATACAAGATGTCATACTAGATCTATAAGAATTAAGCGTTACGTGTTATAATTTCATCAATTTCAGTAAATCATTTCGCAAATTTTATGCACCGTTTTTTTGTGATCGGCAAAAAAGAAATCGTGATTACAGTTGTAAAAAACATCATAAGATTTAATTTCAGGAAATTCGAGGATTACTTGCTACGGTTGGGAATAATCTGTAACGTATTACTCTTTTACGAATCATATGAATCGATCATGGAAGATGAAAAGCAAGAATTGATTAGAAATAGAGTAAACTGCGGTTTTCGTCCCTGTGGTTTGTCAAAATCTGCTGTTTTAGTTCAATAGTTTCAAATTAGCGATTTTCGTCCATGTGGTTTCATTTAACTTGCAACTAAATCCAACCTCACTAACACCGTTAAGTCTGGTCGTTAAACCCATTAGTATGCTCCCTCACGTGAGGGCAGCTTTGTCTTTCTTTTCACAACCCCAAACCCTCACGTGAGGAGGGCTTGCGAATTAGTGCTGGGTTTATTTGGGGAGAAAAAGAACGAAAAAGAACAAAATTGTCACTCACGTGAGGGGCACACTGTAAGGACCCGTTACCGGTAGCCCTACTTTCGTGTTGGATTTACTCATAAACGCAGTTCTAATATCAGAGTTAATTAAAACATTCGCGGAATATAAAAACTTTCGTAAAACATTTCATAGCAAAACACATCTTGTCTTAAAACAACATCTTGTCTTTCAAAATGAACAAAACATTAAACTTAAACGTCTGAAACCTTCCGATGCCAGCCTCTTATTCAGTGCCACGTGTCTCCTCAAGCAAGCTGCCTCATCCTACTCACCTGCGTGGATACTAAAAGTCAGCTACGCTGAGTGAGTTCTAGTTAATCATACATTATACAATACACATAAACTTATATTCTTTCAATCATACTTTCATACTTTCATACTTTCATACTTTCTTTTGTATTAACTTGCTTTCATATCTTACGTTATAAAGAGCATTACGCCCTACATTCCTCGAGTATTATTAGGGCTCGGTACCCTCCTTCCTCGAGTATTATTAGGGCCCGGTACCCTCCTTCCTTGAGTATTATTAGGGCTCGGTACCCTCTTTCCTCGAATATTAGTAGGGTTCGGTTCCCTAGTTCTCGAATATTAGTAGGGTTCGATTCCCTAGTTCTCGAATATTAGTAGGGTTCGATTCCCTCTTCGTTACCATACAACCATACATCATACCTCGAGTATTATTAGGGCACGGTACCCTCTTCGTAACCATACAACCATCCTTTCCTTCTTTTATTAACTTTATCACATTCATACACATAAGCATACATATCATACTTACCTTATACATAGCGTTATAACCTGACAGTACGTGCAATATCCGAAGATCGTTCACGTACCATCAAGCAATCATTCATGCATTTCACATTATTCACACAAGGCATACACTTATCTCTTAGGATAAGCGTATTAACAAACATATTGAGTATGAACACAGCCCCGAAAACATAACACATAAATGGGGCTAGAAACTCGCCTGAATCCTGTTACGCTCTCCGTTAATCGTTATTCCCTTCTTGAGCTGTGCAATGCTAACTGTATAATATTTACACGTATCAATTAACTACTACTACTCATGTTGTATTTCTATCTTTATATGACCTACAACGAACGGGGGTCCGGGGGCAGCGCCTCTGGCAGCGGGGTCTAGGGGAGGCAGCCCCTAGCAGGGTCCAAGGGGCAGAGCCCCTGGCTGGGGTCGAGCAGGTCAGCTTGGAAAAATTTTATTTTCATTAACTGTCGTAACACATTTTCCATTATAATTTCGAATCATTAATTAATTTGCTACTTAAAAGCTCAAGGGGTGAATTGTAATTAATTCATTCTTTTTCTAAGTCCAGGGACTGTTATTGTCATTCTGTTAAACTTCTAATTCGTTATTGGTTCATAGCGAATTGGATTATCCTAGCGAACTGGTTCTTATAACGAATTGAACCCTTAACGAACTGGACTTCTTAACGAATCAGTCCATATAGCGAATTGGACCTTCTAATTCGTTATCTCTTTTATCGAATGGCTATAACGAAATGGGGGGGGGGGTTAATTCGTTATCTTTTCCTTAACGAATCAGGACACGAACTAAGGCTAGTTCGTTATATTTCCTTAACGAATCAGGACACGAACTAAGGCTAGTTCGTTATCTTTCCTTAACAAATCAGGACACGAACTAAGGCTAGTTCGTTATCTTTCCTTAACGAATCAGGACACGAACTAAGGCTAGTTCGTTATCTTTCCTTAACGAATCAGGACACGAATTAAGGCTAGTTCGTTATCTTTCCTTAACGAATCAGCTGGCGAATCACACCTACTTTGCTAGTTACCCTTAGCGAATTAGGGTTAGGTCAGGGAATGTCAGAACATTCCCTGACATCGCTAACCTCGTACCAACCTTTTCCGGCGCCGTCATTGCCGGAAAGCCGCCGGAAAAACGCGTTTTCACCGGAAAAACGGGTTTTGGCTCGTTTTTCACCGTTTTTCGTCCCGTTCGATCCAGATCTGAGCTAGGGTGACTCCTAAGCTCAACATAGGTTCGGTTTATACCCAAATCCACCCGGATCTCGTGACTTAAACGGTTTAACGGTGTCGGCTCGTCGTTTCATGATTATATCTAACGGATTTAAGCTCAAACAATAACATACTATCATTACCTTGGGTCGGTTCTCGGTTTCCTTCGTGATATCGGCTAGAGATAAGGAAGAATTTGAGAGAAATCTTATGTTTTGGGTGGTGTATGGAATGTGTGAGAATGAATTAAATGAGGGATTAATGGTTTATATAATTATTGATCATGGGCTTAAGCCCATGGTCCTTTCCTCTTTCTTTCATAATCCAAGTCCATAATCCATATCCATTTAACCCAACACTAGCCCAACTCGTATTCTATTTCTCTAAACCGACAACGACCCACTGTAAAATAGACGATATTTATTCTATTAATAAAACCGAAATTAGGATGTTACACACACAGACTTAACTGGTTAATGGATTCGGTTTTAGTTGCAAGTGAAATGAAACCTTAGGGACAAAAATCAAAAATTTGAAACTATTGAACTAAAACTGTAGACAAACCACAGGGGAAAAAACCGGAGTTCACTCTTAGCAATATTTTGATGGTTTTAATGAGGCCACATTTGAGATCTGGTGTTTACCTATAGAACTAGCTTCCTGTATGTAAATATTAAATTTACATGTCAATTTGGTTTTCATCCCTATTGATCAGAATTGATACATTTATCACTTTTTTTTGTTTGATAGACATGATGGTTTTTTGTTTTTATCATTTCAAATAAGGGTGTGCATGAGTCGATGTTAATCATTTTAATATGTTACCATGACCAAACATTCAGGGCAATGATAAAGTTTCAGTTTTTATATCGGTTTTGGTTAATGGTTTTACATGTTTGTTAAATTGATTGTGGGCCTTTTAATTGTGAACTAGAATTGTTTTCTGAAAAATTAGTTTTTAATAATATCAACTATGTCATATTGGTAAATTACAGTTCCAACTTAATATTTGGCTTGTGGCGGTTCCAACTAAAGGTAATTTTTTTACAATGGTCCACGGCTAACTAAACTCTAGCGTCGTTAGTTATAAGTCGCTGGAAAAATTCCCAAAAAAAATCACATTTTGCGCCGGAAAACTCAATCTTTTCGAGCGAAACCTCTTTGTAACCACATATTATACCTTTATGAAAATTTTTTCTAGTGAATACCTTAGTTATTGAGGTCGCCGGAACCCTAAAACCATCGTTAGAGTCAATTGGTGGTGAGTCAGTTGGTGATGGTGGTGTTCAAGTTGAGTTTCCAACGAAAAATGTGAGTTTTCCGGCAAAAAACGTTTTTCCGGCGACTTACAACTAACGACGTTAAATTTTTGTTACTCACGGACCGTTATAAATAAATGCATCTTTAGTTGGGACCGTCATTAGCCAAGTGTCAAGTTAGAACTATTATTTACCAAAAGGGCATAGTTTAGATTATTTAAAACCAATATTCCTTGTTTATTTAAGCCCAAAAAGTCATTATTTTTAAGTTTATGTTTTTCACTGATTCATATGTACAATTTTGTTCTACTTAATCATGTGTTAGAAATTCCAATTTCTTTGTCATAATTAATATGTTGTGGATTCTAGTTTGCTTATGGTTTGTTGTAGTCCTCTTTTAATGATGTTGTCCATGTATTGCTATTGCGGATACATTTTACTGTTGTTATCACATCGGTTTGGTTCAGTTATGGTGGTCAATTTTTGTGTGATTAACCACAACTAAACCAAACCATTTGCCTTTTCAATTATCTGTTATATATGTTAGCTCGGTTTTTCTAAATTTCTGATCAAACCACATGAACGAAAACCGTAATATTCTAAATTTAATTACAAAGTAATTAAAAGAGCCTATGTAACAATGAAGAGACTCAATGTATGTTCCACATAGATCACTTATAATTCCATTCTATATACATATACATATGTGTACCTGCGGCAACATTATGCATATAATCGTTTTATTTCTTATAGTTTTATAGCAATGGATGCTGAGAACTCGCCAGACAGGACATGAATTGGGAACGGAAGTGGAAGATTTTGTTCCGTTACCAGGGCCTGAGGTGACACTTTTTGGAGCAGAAGCATATGGTAGAGGCCGTCCACTTGCAAACGTAGTTACACTAACTGCAAGTAAAAATTACTACAAAGTTGTAGTCGAGTTGCCTCCAGTTCGTTTTTCCGAAGGTGATTCCATTATTTTTTTTTGTCTAAATTAAACAAAAAGGTTACAGGCTGTAGGCATCATAGATTTCTCACATGATGAAGTGACAATTTTCATTTATTTGTCCAAAAATTTTGATATTAACATGGTTTTTTTTTCAAAAGTGGTATCATCTTAATAACTTTTTGTATGATTCTATCAGATGTAGTAGACTGCACTATGAACTACAATGGTGATGTTACAATTATAGGACATATACCTCCTTCTGCAATATCTGAAGACAAACCTACAACCAGATACAGAAGAAACCGGGTCCAGCTTTGCCCGACAGAACCATGGGCCATTTTCTTTGGCTTTCCTAGCCCGGTGGACTGGTGTACCGCTTCCTTGACCCTCCCTTCAAATGATAATATAGTAATATCAGTGAGGAAAAGAAGGCCACCAACTGTACCTGCAGCCACTAGTTTGACAACCTTGGTGGTTGTCAAACTAGTATAGTAACTCACATTTCATTTATTAACCGAAACCCGAAAAACGGGATGTTATAATAAGAGTATAGAAACTATAAGGAAAACAAAAATAACCATCTAACACTAGTAATGATAATAAAAAGATAACTAACCTTGTTAGCATGCTGACCTGTTTAGTTAAAAAAAAGGAAATACAAAAATATAGGAACAAATAAATGCCAATAGAAGGCTTATTGGATTCTAATTAATGTGTACAGTAAATATTCTAGGCTTATTGGATTTTAGTGATTCCAAATAAAGGTTATTGGCCGATAAGAATCCCAACTGAGTTTATCCTCACCGGTGGTCCCAATTAAAAAATATCTACTCGCGATAGTCCTTCGTTAAAAAAAAACTTAACGACGATATGTTTTTTTTTTGAATTTTAAACTAATTTTTTAGGATTTTTGATCGGAAGAAAGATACGAGTTGATTGATGTAAAATTAGCTTGAAATGGTGCAAGATTGGTGCTTCAATTCGGGTGTTTGAAATTCTAATTAACAAAAATCAAGTTGTTTCGAGCACCGTTTCGATCTAAGTTTTACATCAATCGACTCAATCGACTCGTATCCTTTTTCCGATTAACTAAAAAATCATTCTTAAATTTGGGACCGCTGGTGGGGATAAACTCAGTTCGGATTATTATCAGCAATAAACCAATTGTAGGTCTCGTGATTAGCCCTATAGAAAATAAATAAGTTAAACAATGGTTATTAACAGTTCTTGAAGTTCTTTAATTGACCACGAGTAACATATTTTTTTCATATTGTATGGATTCGCTACGGCGGAGTACAGAGAAACACTAGTTTATATGCACGATTTAATATAAACATAATATGTATAATTAAACTTTTTATTAGGGGATGGAGGGTTTAATGGGGAACTAGGAAATCATGTTTTTTACATGTAAAAAAAATATATAAAGCTCAATTTCACATGTAAAAAATTAGTTTTAGTATAAACTTTTTTGAAGCCTTTGCTTATATATACATGTAGAAGATATTCTAATAAAAGAATTTATTTTTTTTAAATATATTGTTACCTTTTTTTAACTGATTATTAAAAAAAAACTATTTCTACATGTATTTATATGTAAAGGCTCTAAAAAAATTAGGTAAAGATATGTTTTTTTGCATGTAAAATTGAATATTGTTATTATTTTTTATATGTAAAAGACATGGTTTCCAGTTTCCCACTTTTTGTGATTCATTTATGAACCTGCCTCTTTTGTATTATATCTATAATAAATTTTAATATTTAAACTGTATAACATAATAAGTATCAGTAACTTATTATGTTATGTTATTATATACTATATTATATTAATTATATCATATTCATTTAATTATATGATATCATATCAACATGCATTAATTATTTTATATTAATTAATACATAAAATTAACATGTTTTAATTATGCTCGCAATAGCCAATATTAAGCTCGTCGTTATCAAACTGAGTTATTTACAAACAACTCGACTTATTTACACTCCAGCTTCTAAACAAATTTATAAAGTATATTATATTTTGTGAAAAAAAATACCTCAAATAGAAATAAAGCTATACTATATCACTTGTTATTATTAGATATATTTTATAAAGTTACTATTATTTTTTTAACAATTTAAAAGTAGTTGCAACATAGTATTTGCTAAATATGATAAACCTGGTTCCAAACTTGTAATGCAAAGTAAAAAAACTGAACCTAAAAATGAGGGAATCTTTTTCACAAAAGCATATATTGACGGTGCGTGGTGGAACTAATGCAATGCTCATCACCTGCTATAAATAACTTCAAACAACTCTCATTGCTTACACAAATTTACTGCTTGCTTCATCTGCGACGCTACGTCACAATCATTGGTAATTAATCTTCTATACTTAATTGATTATAAACTTAATTTCATGTGGGATCGAACAAAATTAGGGTTTTATGCATTAATATAAATTTTCTGGAAATCAGATCGCGAATTTTGTGCAAATTTGTTCCGGTTGGCAAAAAAACCAGGGCCGTCATCGAGAACTCAAGGGCTGTGCGAGTTATAAAAATGGGCCTAAAAAATTAAAATTATACATATAAAGAATCAGCAATACTTTGTAATTTATCTGCTTATAGATTAAAAAATAATCACATGATGTAATTTAGGGAAATCCGATGATTTATCGCTACAATTTGGAATAATCTGTATTAAATTGCTGTTTACTAACCGGATCTGGTGTTTTATATGTAGGACTAATTTCACTTTGCAAAATATTAAATTTAGTTATGTAGTTAAATTATAAAAATAGCCTATGTTAGGAAGGTATAAGTGATATTACTAATTTGTGAACAAGAGATTCAATGTGTGCTCTACATAGATCACATATAAAATATAATCAAAATGTGTGTGTATGCCTTATTAGGATTAACTCTCATATATATATTTATGATATATGCCGCAAGCAAGAGATTTTAAATCTTGATCTTGTTATGATAACTTCTTCCATGAAAGTTATATAACAGCACATGACTTATTTGATGTTTATGCTGTAGTAGTATAAGACAATCAAACTGTTAAATTCATAAACTTTCATGCTTCTATTTTATAAAAATCGCTTGGTACTATGCATTTGCGTGACGTATGCCCTTTATTGAGCATCGGCTATGTAAGATAATAATATGTAAACATACGCGTGTGAGGATCTTCTATTACCTTATTTTAGAAAAATTTAATTCACTTATAGCAGGAGTGTGTGTCAAGATAATTGCACCGTGAACTTTATAAACTTTATAAGCTAGATACTATGCATCCGCGTGACGTATGCCCTTTAGTGTTTCGAGTATGTAATAACTACATGATGTATATATAATATGAAGTATCATGTGGATTTAACAGCAGGATCTGTGTATCCTATTAGTATATGCCAACATAAGCATATAACCGATTTATTTCTTATAATTTTATAGCAATGACTGTTGAGATCACGCGGGAGATACAAGGATTGGCATTGGGAATGGGATTGGAATTTTTTCTACACTGTTTTGTTTCATTAACAAAACCCAGTGTGATACTGTCTGGAGATGCAGCAAATGCACTAGGCTGTCTTGCAAACGTAGTTAAGCTAGAGGCTAATAAGCGTCACTATTGTGTTCTAGTCGAGTTGCCACAAGTTCGGGTTTCTGAAAGTAAGTCGATCTCATTTTTATCTTGTATCTATGTATACTATAATAAAAGACTACATGATTTGCCACTTGTCACTCCTACATTAAACCTCACATTTTTAACAAATTTATAATAGTAAAATAATTCTTACCATTCTTAAAATTTTTGCTTCAAAATTTGTTAATATAATATTTACTTCCAATTTGTTTTCAAACATTTGATATTTATAATATTTAACTTCAAAATTGTTTTGTAACGGGTTTATTGTTTCTTGTATAGTGATTATTTATTAAATATTGTATTTTCAAGTACTACTCCACGGGCCTCAAACTAGTAAATATATATGATAAAGAAAAAGCTTTTAAGCGTCATAATTACTATTATGATTAACCCGAAACACTGTTTATCTAAGTATTTTGATAATAACGTTTATTTTTCATAATAAAAGATTAGTCGTCTTATGGATTAGAAAGGAATAACGTTCGTGTAGGTCACCCGAATATTCAAAAAATCATATTAAGAAAATTGGCTCTGGAGATTTTGTGCAGTCAAGAAGCCACCAAAATATTAAAAACAAATTTAGAGGTTACACCAGTTACAACTTACAAGTATTAGTATGGTTTCGTTTATCCAATTTTGATAAAAGACTTGTCAAGAAAACAGTTAAATGACATAATGCCACATAATCTACTCAAAAGAATCATTTAGACGGTTTAGACGGTTCGTCTAAAGTATTTGAGTAGATTACAAGGGCATCTCTGTCATTTTACAACTCTAGACGTTACAAGACCTTTAATGATAGGGTCATTAATTTTTACCATAATCGACATGAACGGAAATATATTGTTACACAGGTGATCTTTAAAGTTGTTTTGATATATTGTTGGTTTAGCACAATTTTTTTGATACCCTATGCCAATACAATTCATGTACATTTTCTTATTATTCCCACGTGTTAGATTTAACAATTTGACCTGTTAGAAATAAAACATAACCCAAATCGACTGATTAATAAGTATAGTAACGGATCAAAGTTGTTATATCATATCCAAAAATGCACAACCATCTTATTTAATGAATTTTTTATGATTGCATCAGATGAAGTCGAGTGGACAGTAAGTTACGACGGTGAGGTGACAATAGAAGGACAGGTAACTCCTGCGACAATATTTGATGATAAACGGCTAATTGCTAGCCGAAGGGACCGGATTCAGTTATGCCCAACCGAACCATGGGCCATTTTGTTCAACTTATCGGGTCCAGTAGAGTATGGGACCACTCAAGTCTACTTCACTACAAACAACTATATGGAAAAATTATCAGATGCAGTAGACTGCACTATGAACTACAACGGTGATGTCACGATTATAGGACATATACCTCCTTCTGCAATATTTGCAGACAGACCGATAACCAGATACAGAAGAAACCGGGTCCAGCTTTGCCCGACAGAACCATGGGCCATTTTCTTTGGCTTCCCTAGCCCGGTGGACTGGTGTACCGCTTCCTTGACCCTCCCTTCAAATGATGATATAGTAATATCAGTGAGGAAAAGAAGGCCACCAACTGTACGTGCAGCAACTAGTTCGACAACCTTGGTGGTGGATGGCGTTACCTGGTATGAAATGGACATGGAGGATTGAGGAATTGTGTAGTTTCACGGCCGCGATATCCATCTAATCATATATTATGCTTTAAGTTATCGGGTAGAACCCTTTTTGGTTTTTAATTTGAGTTGAATATCATGGTAGTCTTTGAATTATCAGGTTTTAAGTATGTTATTTAACATAAAAGTTGTGATCATCTATACAACTAAATAAAACGAATAATCATTGAATATTTCGTGAACCAATGACCGGAAATCCGTCTATTTAAAAAAACGTACAAACAAACATGAACGCATGTCTCGTTCGTTCATTTATGTTCGTTAACGTTCATTTACGTTAGTTCAACTGAAATAGTTAATGTTGGTTCGTTTACATTCGTTCATGTTCGTTAGTTTACGTCTGTTTAAGTTTGTTCGTTTATGTTAGTTAACGCATTCATTTATTTTTTGTTTTAACTTGTTACAATTTATTTTGATAACCTTTTTAGGTTCATGACATTGTTCTTCACATTATTTTAGGTCCAATCAAGTCACTAAAAGTTTCGTTTTTGTTCCAATCATTGTATAATATCTTTTTAAAAATTGAAAAAAAAAATTAATTGCGAAAAATGCAAAAAAAAAAAAATGAAAAAATACGAAAAAATAATAATAAATTGAAAAATTATAGTATAATTAATATGTTCCTTTTTTATTGAATAAATTGATAATTTTATTATTAAATATTTTAATATTGTAAGTTCCCGCGCGGGGCGTCGCCGATCGATACGAGATCCGCACGATGTCTAGGAGTGCGGAATCCTCCTAGACTCGTTTATGGTGGTGAAGACGAAGAACACGATTACACACAAACACATACACGAACAAACACACGAATGGGATAAACAAATCTGCAGATCCTTTATAATAATCAAAACCACGTTACGTACCGAACATAAACCAAAACACGTCCGACTCGAGGTGAGCTCTACCTCGGGCCGTCCCACACGGCTCTCCCTCTCTGTTTCTCTCTAGACAATTGAACTGTAACACAAATCTCTCTAACTTTCTGGATACACAAACCTAACCAAGACACATATATATATATAAACAACTTCACGGGCTTGGGCCTGTAGGCGAAGTTGTTCTAACTTCGCCTATGGCAGAAGTTGTTACAACTTCGCCTATGGCGAAGTTGTTCTAACTTCGCCTATGGCGAAGTTGTCCTAATGTAAGGCCCCGTTACCGGTAACCCTACTTTCGTGTTGGATTTACTCATAAACACAGTTCTAAATATCAGAGTTAATTAAAACATTTACGCGGAATATAAAACTTTCATAAAACTTTACATAATTCATAACTTGTCTCAAAACATTTATTGTCTTTCACATTAAAGCATTAAAATTAACACATCATAGGTCTTCAGATGCCAGATTCTTGTTCAGTGCCATGTGTCTCCTCAAGCGAGCTGCCTCATCCAACTCACCTGCGTGCATACTAAAAGTCAGCTACGCTGAGTGAGTTCTAGATAATCACATAATCATACCATTCACATAACATAATATTCTTTCATTCATACTTTTATACTTTCATACTTTCATACTTTCTTACATTCATACTTTCTTACTTTCATACTTTCATACTTTCTTACATTCATACTTTCTTACTTTCATACTTTCATACTTTCTTACATTCATACTTTCTTACTTTCATACTTTCTTAATTTCTTTTGTATTAACTTACTTTCATATCTTATGTTATAAAGAGCATTACGCCCTACATTCCTCGAGTATTATTAGGGCTCGGTACCCTCTTTCCTCGAGTATTATTAGGGCTCGGTACCCTCTTTCCTCGAGTATTATTAGGGCTCGGTACCCTCTTTCCTCGAGTATTATTAGGGCTCGGTACCCTTCTTCCTCGAATATTAGTAGGGTTCGATTCCCTCTTCGTTACCATACAACCATACATCATACCTCGAGTATTATTAGGGCTCGGTACCCTTTTCGTAACCATACAACCATACATTATCATTTCTTTCTTCAATTATCTCTATCATGTTCATACACATAAAGATACATAACATACTTACCTTATACATAGCGTTACAACCTGACAGTACGTGCAATATCCGAAGATCGTTCACGTACCATCAAGCAATCATTCATACATTTCACATTATCCACATAAGGCATACACTTATCTCTTAGGATAAGTGTATTAACAAACATGTTGAGTATGCACACAGCCCCGAAAACATAACACATAAATGGGGCTAGAAACTCACCTGAACACGGTTACGTTCTCCGTTGATCGTAATCCCTTTCTTCAGTTGTGCACGGCTGACTGTATAACAAGTATACATATCAATTTAACTATCACTACTTATAACATCTTTCTAGTCTTAATTACTACCCACAACGAACGGGGGTCCGGGGGCAGCGCCCCTGGCAGCGGGGTCTAGGGGCGGCAGCCCCTAGCAGGGTCCAAGGGGCAGAGCCCCTGGCTGGGGTCGAGCTGCCAGGTCAGCTTGGAAAAATTTTATTTCCATTAACTGTTTTAACACATTTTTCATTAGATTTTAAATTTATTTTCTAAACGAACTTGGCTTTAGGCGAAGTTAAACCTCAGGCGAACTTAGCTTTAGGCGAAGTTAAACCTCAGGCGAACTTAGCTTTAGGCGAAGTTAAACCTCAGGCGAACTTAGCTTTAGGCGAAGTTAAACCTCAGGCGAACTTATCATCAGGCGAACTTAAACCTCAGGCGAACTTGTCATCAGGCGAACTTAGCTTGCAGGCGAAGTTCATCAGGCGAACTTAGCTTGCAGGCGAAGTTCATCGCTTGAAGGCGAAGTTGCCCAGATGAAGGCGAAGTTGCCCAGATGTCCGCTGTTTCGGTTTCTGATCAACATTTCAGGCGATTTTAACACCCTTGCTAAGGTTCAATACTACCCACTACACTTCCCGACCATTTTCGGTCGTTTATACACTAAAAGCTCGGATCTTTAAACTTCCAAGATCAAGAATCATACCTTTTGAGCTTGTTTGGATCTCGTTTATCTTGGTATCACCACTAATCTTTCTCTCTTACCCGGACCTCGCTCGATCCTTCCTTCTTTCTCGGCCCGGCCGGCGGCGGTTATGGGTGTGCTTGGTGTGTGTGTATGTGTGTGTTTAGGAGAGTGGGGGAAAATGAAGATATTTTGGGATTTTGGGGATATTTATATCCCTGAAATCCCATTCTCATTTAACCCATCTCAATTAATCCAAGTCCAAGACCCGCTCCTTCCCCGACATTAATCAATTACGCGAAATCACTAAACATAACTTCCTTTATTCATCATTAAAATTTTAGGATGTTACAAGTCTTCCCCCCTTAAAGAGGTTTCGTCCCCGAAACCTAACTATTACATAAACAAACTAGGGTAAAACTTGCGCATCTCATCCTCGGCTTCCCAAGTAGCATCTGATCCCTTGCGGTGTTTCCATATTACTTTTACCAAAGGTATAATCTTGTGACGAAGCTGCTTCTCCTTGCGATCAACGATCTCTATCGGTTGCTCGATGTAGTTCAATTGTTCATCAACCTCAATGTCCATTAATGGCACGTGAGACGTGTCATCAGCTAGACACTTCCTCAGATGAGAAACATGGAAGGTTGAATGAATTCCTTCTAACTCATCGGGTAAATCCAGTTTATAAGCTACTTCACCCACACGTTTTACAACCTTGAACGGTCCAATGTACCTCGGACTCAACTTTCCTCTTTTCCTAAAACGGATAATCCCCTTCCAAGGCGAGACCTTGAGCATCACATTGTCACCAACGTTAAACTCAATTGGTCGTCGCCGCTTATCTGCATAAGACTTTTGTCTGTCTTGCGCGGCTTTCATTCTTGCTTTGATCTAATCGAACTTTGAAGACGTTTCTTGAACCACTTTTAGGCTTCCCATTTCCTTCTGACCAATCTCACCCCAACACACCGGGGTTCTACATCGTCTACCGTAAAGCATCTCAAACGGTGGCATACCAATACTTGAATGGTAACTGTTGTTATAGGAGAACTCTGCCAGATGCAGATGATCATCCCAACTTCCACCAAAATCTAAAACACAAGCACGTAGCATATCCTCAAGGGTTTGGATCGTCATTTCAGACTGTCCATCAGTTTGAGGATGATACGCCGTACCGATGTTCAACCTCGTCCCCATAGCTTCATGGAATTTCTTCCAGAATCTCGAAGTAAACCGTGTATCTCTATCGGACACGATCGATAACGGTACTCCATGCTTGGTTACAACTTCCTTGATGAACAAGCTTGCTAACGTTTCTGACGAGATGGCCTCTCGTATGGGCAGAAAGTGAGCACTCCTGGTCAACCGGTCCACAATCACCCAGATGGTATCATGTTGCTTAGCTGTACGAGGTAGCTTAGTTATGAAATCCATGGTGATGTGTTCCCATTTCCACTCAGGTATCTCTAGCGGTTGCATCTTCCCATAAGGCTTTTGGTGCTCGGCCTTGACTTGTAAGCAAGTTAAGCACTTACTAACATAATCCACTACATCATTCTTCATTCCTGGCCACCAGTAATCTCTTTTCAAGTCTTGGTACATCTTTGTAGCTCCAGGATGGATTGAGTACCTTGACTTATGAGCTTCATCTAAGATTCGACTTCTAAGATCACCATGGCGTGGAATCCACATACGGTCAAATCTAGTTTTAACTCCATGAGTGTTTTCCATCAACTCATCTTGCTGGCCATAAATCCTTTCTTTCTTTACTAACCCTTCGTCTACTAACACTTCTGACTGCACTTTGATGATTTCTTCAAAAAGACTTGAGTTCATGATCAACTTATATGACTTCACTGTTGCAAGGACTTCCTCATTCTTACGACTTAACGCATCAGCGACCACGTTAGCTTTACCGGGGTAATACCTAATCTCACAGTCGTAATCCTTTATCAATTCTAACCATCTTCTCTGCCTCATATTCAGTTCTTTCTGTTCGAAGAAGTACTTTAAACTCTTATGATCGGTATAGATAGTACACTTAGTACCGTACAGATAATGCCTCCATATCTTAAGAGCATGCACTACAGCTGCTAACTCCAGATCATGCGTCGGATAAGTACTTTCATGGACCTTCAACTGTCTAGACGCGTAAGCTATCACCTTCCCCCGTTGCATCAACACGCAACCTAACCCTTGATGCGAGGCATCAGCACAAACAACGAAATCCTCGTCGCCATCGGGCAAAGTAAGGATTGGAGCTTGCGTGAGCCTCTTCTTCAATTCTTCAAAGGCTTCTTCCTGAAACTTTCCCCAACTGAATACTATCGACTTTCGGGTCATACCGGTCAGCGGTGCGGCTATCTTGGAGAAACCTTCGATGAATCTCCTATAGTAGCCAGCTAACCCTAGGAAACTTCGTATATCAGTCGGATTCTGCGGAGTCTTCCAATTCGTTATCGCTTCAATCTTGGCTGGGTCCACGGTAATCCCTTCAGGATTAATCACGTGACCTAAAAATTGCACTTCTCTTAACCAGAACGCGCACTTCGAAAACTTGGCATACAACTTCTCTTTCTTCAGAGTCTCAAGTACCTCTCTCAGATGCTCAGCATGTTCAGACTCGCTCTTTGAATAAACCAATATATCATCGATGAAGACGATAACCGACTTATCCAACATCTGTCGACACACCCTATTCATCATGTCCATAAATGCTGCAGGAGCATTGGTTAGACCGAATGACATTACGAGGAACTCGTAGTGTCCATACCGCGTTCGGAACGCTGTCTTAGGGATGTCTGCCTCTTTCACCTTCAGCTGATGGTAGCCTGATCTGAGATCTATTCGTGAGAACCAACTTGAACCTTGCAGTTGGTCAAACAGATCATCAATCCTTGGCAACGGATATCTATTCTTTACCGTAAGCTTATTCAACTCACGATAGTCTATGCACATCCTCATACTTCCATCCTTCTTTTTCATGAACAATACTGGTGCGCCCCACGGGGAAACACTCGATCTTATGAAACCTTTGTCGAGGAGTTCTTGCAGTTGTGACATCAATTCTTTCATCTCGGACGGTGCTAGACGGTAAGGCGCTTTTGCGACAGGTTGGGCTCCTGGTATTAAATCTATCTGAAATTCTATCTCTCGCTCTGGTGGCAACCCCGGAAGATCCTCAGGGAATACTTCTGGGTAGTCGCGCACAATAGGAACATCTTTCATTTCTTTCGTCTCGGCCGTAGAGTTGACGACATACGCCAGGTAGGCACAACACCCTCGCCTTAGCAAACCCTCGGCTTTCATCATCGAAATGACATTAAGCCCAGAACTTTCCTTATCACCATAGACCGTTACCGCGCTACCATCCAATGACTTTAACCTTATAATCCTACTCTTACATACTATCTGAGCCTCAAACTCAGACAACCAATCCATACCCAAAACCACATCGAACCCTCCCAAGGTCATAACGTACAAGGTAATCGGGAACTCATGTCCTTCCAATTCTATCTTACAGTTCTTAACCATTTTTGTTATTTTAACCGAAGTGTCACTGGCGGTTTCTACTACAAAAGTTTCAGACACTCGGCAACATTTCATTTTAGCTAGTTTACTAAATGGTGTGGCTACGAAACTTTTGTTTGCGCCCGAATCAAATAATACAGAAGCGGAAACACCGTTCACTAGAAACGTACCTGTGACAACATCCGGAATCTGCTTGGCTTGTTCTTGGGTCAACATGTAGGCTCTAGTTCTTGGCCTAGCTTGATCGGCATCCTTCCTTCTACTACCTCCAGCTTCACTCTCGGTACACTCCCTAGCAAAATGACCCGTCTTACCACACTTGTAGCATGCAGGCTTAGAACTGCACTCATGAGCATAATGACCTGCCTTCCCACACTTGTAGCAAACATTCGACCCAAATTTACATTCTCCGGCATGTATCTTTCCACACTTATGACATGTATCCGAACCCCTTCCCCACCTACACTCACCACTGTGCGCCTTGCCACAAGTCTTGCACGACCTGTTCTCCCAAACTCTCGGCTGCTTGTTCTTAGGGTTCCACATCTGGGTACCGGGTCGTTTAGCAGGAGCGACCCCTTTCCTCTCTTTCTTCTCATCTCCCACCACCACATCATCCGCAACCAAGTCTGCGTAGACCATTTCTGCGAGTTCGACAGCAGAATCGAAAGTAGTAGGTTTACTTGTTCTGACTAACATGCGAACTCTCTGTGGTAATCCCCTCACATAACACTTGATCCTTTTAGCCTCAGTGTTGATCATATCGGGCACCAACCTAGACATTCGATTGAACTCGGTGGTGTACTCACGATGCGTCATTGTCCCAGCTTTCAAATTTAGGAACTTCATCTCCGCCCTTTCAACCTCGGCGTCAGCACAAAACTTCTTCATTACTAACTCCTACAGGTCGTCCCACTTCATTTCTTTGATCTCTTCACGGGTCTTCCTCTGCTCCACACTCTCCCACCAATACATAGCCTCATCTTCAAACGATTGGGTGGCATAACCGACAGCTTGATCGGGACGGCACTCGCTAATGCGGATAACCTTATCCATGGCGGTTATCCACTGAAGAGTAGCGATTGCATCTCCTAAACCAGTCAGCTTAGGCGGGTCACAACCTTTGAAGGACTTATAGTTGCAACCGCCTCGGCCCTTCTTCCTATCATCATCTTTCACAGACCTTACCTCACTTGAGTCACCCCTTTCCCTCTCGTCATCCTTCCTACCATTACCACCTGCCCCTTCAACAGTTCTTTCACGGCTTCCAGCAGACCTTCCCGGGGTAATATTTTTCACAGCAGTGGCTACAGCTTGAACAATAGCTGCTTGAATTGCAGGATCCAGTTGAACTCCTTCATTGTTTTCCGGGTTCCTTCCCGCTGCGCTTCCTTCAGCTTCAGTGTTGGAAGCGGTCTCAACCGAAGGTTGCTGGACACGACGAGGCCTGCCGCGTCGTCCAGTGCGACCTCCAGCTCCAACAATGTCTCCGGCTCCAGCCATCGTATTCTAAAAGGGAAAACACAAACATCATCATTCAAGGAACTATTTAGTACAAGGATAGCAAGGCTAACAGGTAATAACAGTGGCCAGCTGTGACTAGCTGATCACATTGCTTTCCGTGTCCTATACACTTCCCTTTATGAGTCTATTTGTGCTGGTTCTACTTAAGCAATTAGTCAAATCAACAATCAATTATTCCTATCCCTTTTGTTCACATATATTTTCTTTCTAATTAACATATATCATTTAATCATACAATTTACCTTTACTAATCTTGCTTGAGCGACACATGGCATTCTTGGACTGGCATCTTCTTTCATTTCTTACTTATATCCCATACTCTGTTCGAGTCTAAACATGTAGGATGCTTAAATCTCTCGAACTTTGCTCTGATACCAACTTGTAAGGCCCCGTTACCGGTAACCCTACTTTCATGTTGGATTTACTCATAAACACAGTTCTAAATATCAGAGTTAATTAAAACATTTACGCGGAATATAAAACTTTCATAAAACTTTACATAATTCATAACTTGTCTCAAAACATTTATTGTCTTTCACATTAAAGCATTAAAATTAACACATCATAGGTCTTCAGATGCCAGATTCTTGTTCAGTGCCATGTGTCTCCTCAAGCGAGCTGCCTCATCCTACTCACCTGCGTGCATACTAAAAATCAGCTACGCTGAGTGAGTTCTAGATAATCACATAATCATACCATTCACATAACATAATATTCTTTCATTCATACTTTTATACTTTCATACTTTCATACTTTCTTACATTCATACTTTCTTACTTTCATACTTTCATACTTTCTTACATTCATACTTTCTTACTTTCATACTTTCATACTTTCTTACATTCATACTTTCTTACTTTCATACTTTCTTAATTTCTTTTGTATTAACTTACTTTCATATCTTATGTTATAAAGAGCATTACGCCCTACATTCCTCGAGTATTATTAGGGCTCGGTACCCTCTTTCCTCGAGTATTATTAGGGCTCGGTACCCTCTTTCCTCGAGTATTATTAGGGCTCGGTACCCTCTTTCCTCGAGTATTATTAGGGCTCGGTACCCTTCTTCCTCGAATATTAGTAGGGTTCGGTTCCCTAGTTCTCGAATATTAGTAGGGTTCGATTCCCTCTTCGTTACCATACAACCATACATCATACCTCGAGTATTATTAGGGCTCGGTACCCTTTTCGTAACCATACAACCATACATTATCATTTCTTTCTTCAATTATCTCTATCATGTTCATACACATAAACATACATAACATACTTACCTTATACATAGCGTTACAACTTGACAGTACGTGCAATATCCGAAGATCGTTCACGTACCATCAAGCAATCATTCATACATTTCACATTATCCACATAAGGCATACACTTATCTCATAGGATAAGTGTATTAACAAACATGTTGAGTATGCACACAGCCCCGAAAACATAACACATAAATGGGGCTAGAAACTCACCTGAACACGGTTACGTTCTCCGTTGATCGTAATCCCTTTCTTCAGTTGTGCACGGCTGACTGTATAACAAGTATACATATCAATTTAACTATCACTACTTATAACATCTTTCTAGTCTTAATTACTACCCACAACGAACGGGGGTCCGGGGACAGCGCCCCTGGCAGCGGGGTCTAGGGGCGGCAGCCCCTAGCAGGGTCCAAGGGGCAGAGCCCCTAGCTGGGGTCGAGCTGCCAGGTCAGCTTGGAAAAATTTTATTTCCATTAACTGTCTTAACACATTTTTCATTAGATTTTAAATTTATTTTCTAAACGAACTTGGCTTTAGGCGAAGTTAAACCTCAGGCGAACTTAGCTTTAGGCGAAGTTAAACCTCAGGCGAACTTAGCTTTAGGCGAAGTTAAACCTCAGGCGAACTTATCATCAGGCGAACTTAAACCTCAGGCGAACTTGTCATCAGGCGAACTTAGCTTGCAGGCGAAGTTCATCAGGCGAACTTAGCTTGCAGGCGAAGTTCATAGCTTGAAGGCGAAGTTGCCCAGATGAAGGCGAAGTTGCCCAGATGAAGGCGAAGTTGCCCAGATGTCCGCTGTTTCGGTTTCTGATCAACATTTCGGGCGATTTTAACACCCTTGCTAAGGTTCAATACTACCCACTACACTTCCCGACCATTTTCGGTCGTTTATACACTAAAAGCTCGGATCTTTAAACTTCCAAGATCAAGAATCATACCTTTTGAGCTTGTTTGGATCTCGTTTATCTTGGTATCACCACTAATCTTTCTCTCTTACCCGGACCTCGCTCGATCCTTCCTTCTTTCTCGGCCCGGCCGGCGGCGGTTTTGGGTGTGCTTGGTGTGTGTGTATGTGTGTGTTTAGGAGAGTGGGGGAAAATGAAGATATTTTGGGATTTTGGGGGTATTTATATCCCTGAAATCCCATTCTCATTTAACCCATCTCAATTAATCCAAGTCCAAGACCCGCTCCTTCCCCGACATTAATCAATTACGCGAAATCACTAAACATAACTTCCTTTATTCATCATTAAAATTTTAGGATGTTACACCTAACTTCGTACATCGTTTCCGCTGATCAGAATTGCATAGCGACGGTCACAAAATGCACCAACAGACTCCCCTTTGACCGTTGCTCTCAATTCTAACAAACACAAAAGATCATCTGTTACAAACCATGCACTAACAGACTCCCTCTTAACTGATGATCTTCTGTTTGCTCTTCAACCAGCCGTGCCTGAAACTGTCTTGTAGCTTCACAAATCTACCAATCACCCAGCGTCTTCCATATCCGATCTCCCCTTCAGTGTAAGCTTCTCCGACTATATAGATTGAGGTCTTTGAAATGCATGCATCCCCGTGCCTAATTGATCATCTCAACCAATCACGTGAGTCCTTCTGACTTCACCAACACGTGAAGTTGGGCTCCCTCCACAACTTCACCAACACGTCGGCATACGATAAGGTTTAATCTTCAACTACTCAACATCAAGTGATCAATTTCATCACAAAACCACCTTAACAGAATCTAACACACATGACCATTAATTAATCCGAAGCATCTTCAATCACCAGGGATAACGATCAAGAACATAAACACTTTAATTCCCGATTAAATCCAACTTGTTCCAGAATTTTCACTTTAATAAATAAGCATCACGTTTCAGGATCCAATTCTCGAACGCCTTGAAAATAACATAAATAATATGCTCTGACCGCAATCCAGTAATGAGAAAAACCTTCAGTTCAATTTGACTTTCTTCAGTTGGTCAACCTTGAACAACAACAATTTCATTGCCCACAAACACCCAAATATGTGTCAATATCCAGTTTCAATCAATATCCCATTCACAACCTCAACTCCATATCCAGAGTTGACACGTATTTGTTCACACGTAAGACCAAGAGATAACAAGTTTCACTCGTTGACGGAACAACGTCTTCGGTCTCACAATAATCGTGTACACCTGGCCATACAGACGAAAACTTTTTTTTTTTTTTTTTTTAACTTCGCCTAAAAGTCAACTTCGCATGTCCAAAACTTTGCCTGACAGATAAGCGAACTTGTGAGGTAGGCGAAGTTGTGAATAACTTCGCTTAACCTTATATCTTCGCCTAATCCCTAAAATTTAAGCGACAACTTCGCCTGGGGCGGCTGTTCGGCCAGAAACGCATCAGAAACGTACCAGAAACACCAAAACGCAGATCTCGAACCATAGCTTAAGAGCCTAAGGCTCTGATACCACTTGTAAGTTCCCGCGCGGGGCGTCGCCGATCGATACGAGATCATCACGATGTCTAGGAGTGCGGAATCCTCCTAGACTCGTTTATGGTGTAGAAGACGAAGAACACGATTACACACAAACACATACACGAACAAACACACGAATGGGATAAACAAATCTGCAGATCCTTTATAATAATCAAAACCAAGTTACATACCGAACATAAACCAAAACACGTCCGACCCGAGGTGAGCTCTACCTCGGGCCGTCCCACACGGCTCTCCCTCTCTGTTTCTCTCTAGACAATTGAACTGTAACACAAATCTCTCTAACTTTCTGGATACACAAACCTAACCAAGACACATATATATATAAACAACTTCACGGGCTTGGGCCTGTAGGCGAAGTTGTTCTAACTTCGCCTATGGCAGAAGTTGTTACAACTTCGCCTATGGCGAAGTTGTTCTAACTTTGCCTATGGCGAAGTTGTCCTAACTTCGTACATCGTTTCCGCTGATCAGAATTGCATAGCGACGGTCACAAAATGCACCAACAGACTCCCCTTTGACCGTTGCTCTCAATTCTAACAAACACAAAAGATCATCTGTTACAAACCATGCACTAACAAATATCACATAACTATCTTTCTGAAAAATTGTAAAAAAATGATGGTTTCTTGTAAAAAACCGTAACTTAAATTTTACAACTTTTGATTTTGCCATTTTTCACAATTTAAAATTTATATTTCTCAACTTTTATTAATTTTTTTTTTAACATTTTTAAAAATATTTTGTAATGTCAAACTATTTAAAATATAAAAAAACTAGATAATCTGCTATCATTCCTGGTAAAATATTTAGGATTGGAACAAAAAGTAAACTTTAATGACCTGATTGGAACAAATTATTTAACGAGTGACCTAATTGGAATAATTTCAAAACTTAGTTAATATTTGATAGTGTATCCTTTAAAAAAAGTTTGGAATATGAAGTGAAGCTGATGTGACAGTTTGTGAAGGTTTGTTATCATGGATGCTCTTATGTTATGTTATATCATATTACCACACTGCATTATACATTACATTATGATACGTTATGATATGATATGTTATGTTATGTTATGTTATGCTATGTTGGGATGGTTTAGGCGAGAAATCATTTTAGTGCGAGAAATCAATGTAGACTAGTAGTTCAATTTGAAATCATAAATGTTTAAAAATAAATGAAAATGATTTAATTGCAACCATAAATATCTTTTCTATTCAATTAATACAACTATTAAAACCATCAATTCCTTTTTAAGTAAAGTGTCATTTTTGTCCTTTTGGTTTGGAAAATAATGCAAATGTAGTCCAAAAAGTTTATTTTTCCCAGTTCTTACCAGTTACATCCAAATCACTAACCGCGTTAAATTTAATCGTTAAGTCAGGGGTAGACATGTATTTTCACTCTTTATTTATTATAATAATTTTTTCAGTGAACTGCGGTTTTTGTCCTCGTTGTTTGTCCAGATCTGTTGTTTTAGTCCAATAGTTTCAAGTTTGCAATTTTCGTCCTCATAGTTTCATTTCACTTGCAAGAGTAAAGTGTCATTTTCGTTCTTGTGGTGACAAATAATGCGAATTTATTCCAAAAAAAATATTTTGTGCATATGCACTCCCTACGTTTCCCAGTTCTTGCTAGTTACATCCCAATCACTAACTCCGTTAATTTTTAATCGTTAAATTAGTGGTAGACATGTCTTTTCACTCTTTATTATAATACTTATTTAAGTAAATCACTTGTTCTATCGGCAACACCAAATCGATTGGAAACAGAGTTTGTTCAACACAATTGTCGGTAAGCTATATACTTTACTACTTTAGTTTATTGCAATATATAAAACTTGTCCCACAATTGGAAGCCTGATTTTATGTAATTTGTAATTGATTTGGTTCTAATATCATACAAATAGATATAAGATTTCGTATGATATATATATATATATATATATATATATATATATATATAGGTTTAAGTTTAAGAAAGAAATCAAATTATTGCAAGAAATGAGAGAAATGAATATGAGCCACTAGTTTTATTTTAAGTTTTTAATTATTTAAAAATAAATAAAAAAGATGTAAATGCAACTAATATAATAAATTATAATAAATATCTCTAATTAATATATCTAACTAATTTAACTATAATAATTAAAAAAATAAAAACACTACTTTAGTTTTATTTTTTATTTACACATTCTTCATTTTATTCAACATAAAAACAATTTATTCATATAATACTATTTCTTTATATTAAAAAAATAATTTTCACTCAATATATTAGCATATATCAACGTATTAAGTTCAATAAATATACAACCTAAACAAAGTTATATAACCTACACTTGTTTTGAGCAATAAAAACGTACAACATACAAAAAGCATATAACTTACATATGTAATTCGACATCAACAATTATATAAACTACACAAAGATACACATACCCTACACATGCGTAGGTCATATGTTTTTCGTATGTAATTCGACATCAACAATTATATAAACTACACAAAGATACACATACCCTACACATGCGTAGGTCATATGTTTTTCGTATGTAAGCTATATGTTTTCTTATTCTTAGAACAAGTGTAGGTTATATGTTTTTGTGTAGGTTGTATATTTTTTATTGACATTTAATGCAACCATGTGTAAGATAGTTTTTTGTATTATTCATCACAACGGTAACTACATGTTGATGGATATTGATATGTTAAATTTGAAGAAATTGGTTTTTAAAAGAAATTAATGTATGAATAAATTGTATTTGTATAAGATAAATGTTCTTGTGTAGGTTATATGTTTTTTGTGTGTAGGTTATATGTTTTCGTGTGCGTTGTGTATTTTATTGATGATGAATTTTGTGTGTAGGTTAAATGTTTTTCGTGTGTAGGTTATTTGTTGTCTTATTCTTTGAACAAGTGTAGATTATACGCTTGTGTGTAGGTTGTATGTTTTTTGTTGATATCTAATGCAAACAAATGTAAAAAATTTTTTTGTATTATTCACCATAATGTAAGTATGTGTTGATGGATATTAATATATTGAGTTGAAAGAAATTAGTTTTGGATAGAAAGAAATTTTGATGTATTAATAAATTATACTTGTGTAGGATAAAAATTCAAGAAACAAAAGGTAAGTTACAAAAATAAATGAGTTCTTAATATTTTCTAATTATAATAATTTAATTAGTTATATTAATTAAATAAATAAGTATTATGGTTTATTAGTTATATAAATTGAAGAAATAGAATAATTAATAGTTTCTTTATTTAACTTTAAGCATTTAAAACTTAAAACAAAACTAGTGGTCCATATTCATTTCTTACATTTCTTGCAATATTCATTTCTCTCTTGAACCATCTCCTATATATATATATATATGTTTAAGTTCAAGAAAGAAATCAAATTATTGTAAGAAATGCAAGAAATCATTCCAACCAATCAAAATTTTTCTTTTTATATCCAAATTAATTTTATTGTGAGGGTATAAGAGTAATCTAGACAAATAATTTAATTTTAGTAACTACACAAATTTAGGCAACTTATTTAACATGAATTATCTATTTCAATTTTAAAAGTTAAAAATTAATAATTTCAAAGTTTTTGATTGTATCATACGTATATTTTAAGTACCCCCAAAGATTTTGTAAAAAAATAATAAATCCAAACAAAATTTATCTTACATTATATATTTATGCTTGTTTTGAAGATAAGAAAATTTAGAACATTAAATCATAACAAACTAACCTTCATACACGTTAACATAACTTTCTACACATTATGTTTTACTGTACTACAAAACCGTTACAACATCTTTCCTTCACAACCATTTTATTATAACACATAATTGTACAAAGTATTACAAATAGCCATAACCATTTTAAAGTAAGAAAAACAATTCAAAATCTCAACCTAAACATGTAGTCTTTTGTCACACGCATGAAAAATAAACATGCGTGCAATATATTCATTTGTGCAACTAATTTTACAAAATGTATACCAAACAACTATTTCTTGATTGCTTTTAAACCATTAACCTTCACAATGTTATCCATCAGCTTGTTTATATAAGAAAGTATGATCTTCGCAACCCATTTGTTTCGTATGCAAACCACTTTTAATCTTGTTTATATGACTCTTCTACAAATCCACAACCAGTTCCTTAGTTCTTGGCCATACACGTTGCCAATACGTCTCATAGTAAAATTACCGATCTTTATAATTTTCATTGTAGGCTTGTAGCCATCTCAACCTTTTCAGTTCGGTGCCCGAATTTCAGTCACATATGTCTTTGAATATCTAATAAATCTCACATAGCTCACAAAATGTTACAAAAGGTTAAAATTACGATGTCACCAAAACTTTAAATAAATGTACGTTTTGTAGGTTTTAAAGAGTTTGATAATTTACATGAAGTTTAAAAAATCCTACACTGAATATATACGTGAGCCTACACAGGCTAAATGCCATGTAAAATTTACTTGTACGCCGACCAAACAACAAAATGCTTGAGCCTACACAGACTCTATGCATGAGCCTACACAAACAATAAAATGCGCAAACAAAGTTTATATCCTACACAACATAAACACACTGCCAAATATTGTTTAAATCCTACACAATAAACACATCAAACGAACATGACCCTCCTACATTAGTTAAATTCACATCATCCAATACGTCTACACAAACAATATGATATGCTATGCAACCAACCTTATATCCTTCATAGTAATGTTATCTACACCATAGTAATTAATACCAACCCTTAAAGTGGTTTATGAATTATAACTAAAAAGTAGTACCAATCCACACAAATTGTAATAAAATGTATGACTACTTAAAATTTTATACTGATTTAAATAAAAAATTGATTTTACTAGAAAAACACCCAAATTATTTTCATAAATTCTTTCCTTCATTAACAATACTTGAAAGAGATTGTGGATGTAGGTATGTAACTATAATATTCGAAAAGATGATTTTGATTTAAAAGAAAAATTGAAACACGTCGTCTAACCTTAATTCCGTTGATAGCTTCAATGACTGTAATATATAATAATCCCCAATTTACTTCACACAACAACGAGGATGATTAGCATCACTCAACTCCTTTCATATACCCTACATAATAAAATAATCTCCAAATATTAAAAATATGGGGAATAATAGTTTTTTCAACTTTGATTTTGTAGAGATGATATGATTAGATTTAATTATGACATAAAACAAAACAAAGAAACATTTCCTTTATTTAGCCTTACACGTCAAAGACTAATCAACTCTTTTCACTTAATAACATGCTTTAATTATCTCTTGACAATTATAAAAATACCATAATTAATGTAGACCATTGATCAATGTTAATCAAGGGCTATAAATCACTTCTCGCACTTCTTGCAATAACTTGACTTCTATCTTGAACCATCCCATATATATATATATATATATATATATATATATATATATATATATATATATATGTAGGATGAGGGGGAGGGTTATCCTAAAAACAAGTAGTTTCCTAGGAAGACTAAGAATAAATCATAGCCATTAGATCATGTCAATCAATAGTTGAGATTTAAAATTATCAAAACCGTCATAGTTTCCTATAATTACTCTTTTACTATTATAATCGACATAGTTTCTTAGATTTGTTCATTCACCATATGTTATAATGCCACATGTCAAAAATCTATTGGTTCTTACCATTCCTAGGAAACTCTTTCTTTTTATTTGAACCCTTTTCATAGGATGAGTATATATATAAGGGAAGGGTTTATACTAAAAAGAAGTAGTTTCATATGAAGACTATGAATATATCACAGCCATTGGATTATGTTAATCAATGGTTGAGATTTAAAATTGCCAAAAACCGACATAGTTTTCTATAATTACTCACATCATTATAACCGACATAGTTTCCTAGAATTGTTCTTTCACCATCATTTGTAATGCCAAATGTCAAAAATTTGTTGGTTCTTACCATTCCTAGAAAACTCCTTATTCTTATTTGAACCATTTTCTCTCTTTCTCTCTCTCTCTCTCTCTATATTATATATATATATATATATATAAGAGTTCAAATAAAAAACAAGTGTTTTGTGAGAAGTGTGAGAAGATGTTTAAAATAAAAAAAAAACTACCTAAATATGACACTATACAATGTAAATATGAAATAATACAATTATTTAGAAACTACCAATCTCAACCACTAGATCATAGATCCAAGGGCCTAGATCTATTCTTATTCTTCTCACAAAAATATTGTTTTTTACATTAACCCTACCATATATATATATATATCAAAATTAAGTGTTATACATTATAATTTATTCAATTTCGAAAATCATTTCGCAAAATTTATGAAATCTTTTATATCTGATTGGAAAAAGGATCGTGATTATAGATTTAGAAACAACATCATTCGATGTAGTTTCGAGAAATCAGAGGATTATTTGCTAAGGTTGGGGATTTCAGATGAATAGATTGTCATGAATTTGTGAAGCGAGTACATATTTGATATCTTTTACCCATATATAGGACTAAGTTTTGTTTATGTAAAATATTAAATTTAAGAGTAATTTACGGTTTTCGTCCTATTGGCAAGACTAACACTCTTATGCATAAAAATTAACATTGGGGGGGGGGTGTTGTTAGTTTTTGTTATTTCATTTAGGAGTGCACACATGTGTCGGTTTTAAAATTGTAATCACAAACAAACTTTTGTTAACCATACAATGATAACATATCGGTTTCAGTTAAGTCGATCGGTTAATTGGCTTTACATATAATTTGGTTATGGGTCTGTTAACTGAACTACATTTGGTTATTTTTAAGCCCAAAAATGGGTTTTGTGAGTTCGCAATTATTGTGTTATATCAATTCATACGTTGTTATTCCATTTTATTCTTAAGGTTCCATGTTTACTATTCCAAAAATGGTGTTCCATTTAAAAAAGGGGCTTGCAACGCAAGCTTGTTGTTCGCTTACCTACCTCTCTATTGTAATTGGATTCTTTTTATCGGAAATGAAATTGTTAAAATTGGATTAGATAAACGTCTTGTTGATTTCATTTTGCTTATGGTTTGCTACAGCTTATCCACTCTAATGTAGCGGTCCATCTTAATACGATGCTAAACACACTTAGAGTTTTTAAACCTGATCCCTTTTATAATTTAAACTCAATGATAACAAACTAATAGCGTAAGAGAGCCCGATGGTGATAGTCCAATTCCCATTTAGTTTAGCATACGATATCCTTTTTTTAATCCCGTATTTGTTTAGTGATTAGTCCAATACCAATATCCTTTTTTTAAAGGCGTGTCAGTTTGAAAATGAACAGGGAAGTTTGAACGTCACATCGACAACCTCGATTCTTTCTTTTGTTTATTGCTATCACAGTTGTTATCAATCATGGAGGAAAAAAATATACAAGTGTCCATTTTTTGGTACTCAATTGCGGCACCTGAAATTTCGGAGACGGACCTGTGTGAGCAACGAACAGACTCAATGTGTGTTCCCACACTGATCACATATAGATCCCTTTTATGTACACAATCATAGTTGTGTGCATGCCAACATAATCATCTCAAAGCAATTTATTTCTTATATGTTTATAGCAATGGATTCCGAGAGAGTGCACAAGATAGGACATGAATTGGGATCGGAAGTGCAATATTTTGTTCGGTTACCAAAACCTTATGTAACAATTTTTGGAGTAGCGGTAAATGAAGGAGGTCGCCCACTTGCAAACGTACTTAAAATAACTGCAAGTAAACACTACTGCGAAGTTGTAGCCGAGTTACCTCAAGTTCGGTTTTCTAAAAGTATGTCCCATTTTTGTCTAATTTAAATAAAAAGGTTCACAGGCTATATAGATTTCTAACAGGATTTGTGATAACATTTTATAATTTACTCTTGGTCCTAATCCTTTATTACTACATATCCTATTAGTATGACCAATTTATGTCTTATAATTTTATAGTAATGACTGCTGAGATCACGCGGGAGATACAAGGATGGAATTGGGAATGGGATTGATATTTTGTCTACATTATTTTTGTTTCATTACACTACTAGAAAAATGAGCAATTGCGACCAAAACTTGCTACCGAAAAAAAACGGTAGCAATTTTAGTGACCGATTTAGCAAATTTACAACCGATAAGCGTAGTTACTTGGCACGTTAGCTAAGCGGTTGAAAATTTTGCAACCGTTTATTTTCGATGGCTAAGCAGTCAGAGTTTTTGCAACTATTTATTTTAAGCGGTTGGAGTTTTTGGTACCGCTGGCTAAGCGGTCGGAGTTCTTGCAAACCGTTTATTTTGGGGGCT